>NW_017674986.1:71542-78994 GCF_001879085.1 Nicotiana attenuata
TTTTATATGACAAATTCTCTTCTTTCAAAAGGCCTTTGGCCAGCTTGTGATTGATTCCGAGTTCCTTTTTAAAAGGTTTTGTACTGTTGATTTTCTTTAAATTAAACCCCTTCTTACCTTTTCTGGTTGGATTCATTCACACTAAGATTCGAACCCTGATTTTACTGGCTGTTGATTGATTGTCTTTCCTTGTTCTGCCCAAACCGTGTGCTACTAGACTATTTCCTTAAATAAACTGCTGTGTATTTGTCCCTATTACACTGCTTTAGAAAAGATTTTTAAAACGAATGCTTTCCTTATTTATTTTTGCCCGTTTGAATCAAAACCCTTAACCAAAGGGAAACAACTTGTGATTGATTTCAAAACTATTCTCTTACCTTTTTCTTACTCATCTTCTGCACTATAAAAGGGCCTGCCCTTTTGCACTAAAGGAGGGGGACAGAGGCTTTTCACAGACTTTTCCTACACACACGAACACAGAACACCATCTGAGTTCATAATTCAATTTCACTTAAAACTCTCTCTTTTGATACTTGTGCTGCTGTGGACTGTGTTTACTTTACTTTCTTCTGCACTTCTTTTGCTTCTCTACTGGTATGTCTCAGTTAGTTTACATGCCTCAACAACAATTTATTTAATTCTGCCTATTTCCTTTAGTTGATATTTGTTTCCCTCTCCTTTATATTTCTGTATTTAAGTTATGTGTGCAATCAATTGTTTGTCATGAATTTTATACTCTGGGAATCCCCGTTACCCTTTTAGCCCTTTGTAGGTGAGTTTATTGTTCAGGGCATAGCAGCACCCCAATATTGCTGTCTATGATCCTGAACTGGGTTCATTGAACTCCTTAACTCAATCAATTCCCACTTCCCATTCTCCCCATTATGTGCTTGAGCCTTGACTTAGGTCTGATAGTGTCCTAATCACTATCCAGACCTTTGTCTGACCATCAAAAGGTCTGCTCCTAACTTGTTCATCTAGCAAGTGGTCAGGGGTGTGCCAGCCTACCTTATGGCTAGGTATGACCACCACTTGTCATGGCCCCTTAATTCCCTTTCACTTTGCACTTACTCCTAGCTATAAGTTCTGCCCCTCTCTTGCAAGCCATGCTTTGGGACCCCTGAGCTCCCTCTGAACTTGGATGCCTGAGGGCTGGCTATTCCACACTGCACCATCCTGTTCATAATGGCATCCTGGGTGCAAGCAATGCCTGGAATCCCTGAGGTTCCTTGAAACTTTGAAACACCCTGGATAATGAGAAGGCTTTGGAGATCTGGACCCCGGAGTTGGTTAAATACATATTATTGGACATTAAGATTGAATTAGGCCGCTTGAATCTAGCTGTTAGTTTTTGATGTATTTCTATTATTTCAGTTGATTCATTGGGTTGTAATAACTTGTATAGAACTCGGGGAATCTAGTAAAAGGGTGTGGGAGGGGTTTTACTTTCTTGCATCAATAAAGGGTAGATATCATGACTTTAGGACTTTAATTTTTCTACTAGAAATACTGCACATAAGATGGTTCGATGTTTCTGATTCAAGTCACCTAGATACCATGCCTATAGGGTTTAACGTTTAATTATGATATAAGTCATCTAGAAATCTTGCCTATAGGACCTTAACGTTCATGTAATCAGTGCATATAGAAATCATGCCTATAGGGAATGCGTATGCATTAGGCAAACTGTAGGGTAATTAAATAACTACCTCTTCTTACCAGTTCTTAACAGACTTTTTAATCAGATATAGATATCATAGGATTCCGCATCAAGTTCGTTCGATTCTTCTTAAGCAATAACAATCTGTTAACTAGTCTCTAATGTCTTAATGTTTTCAGCCTCAATCTTTTGACAAAACTCTTTTGAATCAGTATACATTTGAGTTCTTCAAATCAGCACCTCTTCTGAAATGGTTTCTTTCTAAAATTCTGCCTAAACATTTTTCAACTACGTTTTGGTCTTCCTGAAATTGTCTTTAAAACAGTTCTACAGTTTACTCTTTCCTTAAGTATTTCTGACTCTGGAACTCCTTTTATGGTTTATACTCTTGATTCTCTTAAAACTTATTTCTAAATTGACTGCAGTCTGTACTTTCCGGCATTAGCCTACTTTTCTAGAACCAGTACTTTCTAAATCACTCGCTTAAAATACCTTAAGTTCTAACAATTGGATACAAGTTGCCTAATGTGGGCTTCCTGTCTAAACGTATGTATTGAACTAGTCCGCTCGCTGCTTAATTTTTAATTTTAAAGACCAAACCAGTATGTGTAAAGGCATGCTAAACTAGATGTTATCTGATTTACGGGGTTTATGTGAGCCTTACCTGTTTGTCTGTTCATTCCCCCTACTTGTTACTTCTTTTTGAATGTCGATTAGAATTTTTGTCCTTTAAATTCCATAAAGGCCCCCATCCCTTTCTTCCCCTTTTAGGATTAGAAGTCCTAATGCCCCGGGACTGATAGCTTGGGACGGGTAATAGCATGCAATAGGGAAACGATACCATTCCGCGCTCTAATACCTTAACGGGGTGGGAAAGGGTAGACATGGAGATGATGATTACACGATAACACTATGCGTACAATTGAGTACCAGTGTTGTGCGAATGATCCATGTAATATATAAACCTAGGACCCCCCTCCCTCTTTATTAGTTTAACAATTTTCTGAATCTTAAAAAGCTATTGCACTTTCGACTTCTGTTTTTCACATAATTTTCAGATTGTTCGCACTAAGTACTTGACTTCTTCCTACTTGCACTTTTAACTAAACCGCTCCTTCCTTAAAATTCAGCACTTTTTTTTTACCTTTTGTGCTCCTTGTTTGTAATAGTTTTCTCGTATTTGAAATGCTTGCTTGTTTACTCGTTTGTTTGCATTCAAAGTCACAATTGTAGCATGTTCGGGAACCACACTAGTGGATCTTGAGGGGTGCCTAACACCTTCCCCTCGAGATAATTTCTAGCCCTTACCCAAACTCTGGTTCTTCATCTCAAATTCTTCCTTAAAGTGTCCTAATGCACTATAATCATTAGGTGGCGACTCTTCAAACTCCAAAAACCCAATTCTCGCAAGGTAATAGAGTTGTCCTCCCGAATGTCGTGAACCCGATTCCGTGAGGAAAAAGGGGGCGTCGACAGAAGGTCACCCGAGCATTACACAACCCGAATGGCATTCTGGAGAAAGCAAATGTACCATATGGGTAGGTGAATATGGTTTTCTCTTGGTCCTCCGGAGCAATTAAGATTTGATTATAACCCAAATATCCATCCAAAAAGCAATAAAAGGCACGCCCGGCAAGGCGATCAAGCATTTGGTCGAGGAATGGCAACGGGAAATGATCCTTGCGGGTCACTTTGTTTAGCTTCCGGTAGTCCATACAAACTCTCTACCCAGTAATGGTCCGAGTGGGAATAAGTTCATTGTTGTCATTTGTCACCACAGTCATCCCACCTTTCTTCGGCACACATTGTACCGGAGAAGTCCATGAGCTGTCTGAGATTGGATACACCACACCTGCATCTAGCCACTTGATCACTTCTTTCTTTACCACTTCTTGCATTGCCTCATTGAGCCTCCTTTGATGTTCTAAGGAAGGCCTTGCATCATCCTCCATAATAATTTTGTGCATGCAAAATGCGAGGCTTATTCCCCGAATATCCGCTAGAGTCCATCCAATTGCCCTTTTTCGCCTTTGAAGCACCGCTAAAGTGGCCTCAACCTGCATGTTAGTAAGGCAAGAAGAAAGAATAACTGGTAAAATTGAATTAGAGCCCAAGAATTCATACCTGAGGTGTAGAGGAAGTGGCTTCAACTCCAACGCTGGTGGCTCCTCAATTGATGATTTGGTTGGTGGAGTTTTCCAGTTTTCAAGGTCCAAAGACAATTTTCTCGGCTCATAGGAATAAGAGCCCATCCCATGTAATGCATTGACACACTCCACTCTGCTTGCATCATCACTGACATCAAGATTTAATAGCACGGCCTCAAGGGGATCCTCCACGTTAATCATGGCACCTGTGTCATCCACTATCACAGCTGTGACAATTTCCACAAATGAGCACACCTCGGTGCTATTGGGTTGCTTCATGGATTTGCAAACATGGAAAACGACCTTCTCATCCCCCACTCGGAAAGTTAGTTCACCCGCTTCAACATCAACCAATGCCTTCCCCGTTGCAAGGAAAGGTCTCCCTAGAATAATTGGGACCTCATAGTCCACCTCACAATCCAAAATCACAAAGTCCGCCGGCAAGATAAATTTGTCCACCCGGACAAGCACATCATCAACTATACCAAAAGGACGCTTCATTGATTTATCTGCCATCTGTAATCTCATGGAAGTTGGCCTTGGTGGCCCAATACCTAGGGTCTTGAAAACTGAGAAGGGCATTAAATTGATGCTTGCCCCAAGATCACATAAAGCTTTGGCAAAGTCTGCATTACCAATAGTGCAGGGGATAGTGAAAGCACCGGGATCCTCTAATTTCGGGGCCATTGAATATACTATGGCACTAACTTGGTGGGTCATCTTGATAGTTTCGCAGTCCATCGATCTTTTCTTTGTAACCAAATATTTCATGAATTTCGCATACCCAGGCACTTGCTCCAAAGCCTCCACCAAAGGCACGTTGATGGATAAGCTCTTCATCATGTCAATGAACTTTTTAAATTGATTCTCACTTTTCTGCTTGGCTAATCGTTGAGGATAAGGCGGAGGTGGTGTAGGCAAAAGTGCCTTAGCTTTGGGCACCACCGGCTCGGGCATATCAATCACGTGTTCCCTAGACGGGTTCACGGCATCTTGAGTTTCCACCTCGGCCTCATCAATGTCAATCCTCACATCAGTGTTCACCTCATTCTCAACCACATCTTCAACTATCAAAGGTACATCATTTTCTTGCAACTCAACATCATCATCCACAACTTGCTTATCTTTCGAGGCATGCACATCACCGCCTCTCCCACTTCTTGCTGTAACCGCCATCACATGATTGTTCCCACCTTTAGGGTTCACTACCGTATCACTTGGTAGAGCACCCTTAGGGCGAGTATTTAACGATTGAAAGATTTGGCCTAATTGCACCTCCAAATTCCGGATAGAGGTATTGTGGGAAGCCAATTGAGCATCGGAATCTTGGTTCTTCTTCATCATTTGTTCGAACATCATTTCTATTCTTCCCATATCATTACCCGAAGAACTAGATCCTTAAGATTGAAACGAAGGCGGATTGTTCGGTTGTTGGTACATCGGGGGCCTTTGAAAGCCTTGCCCCCGGTTTCCTTGGTTTCCATTGTTGTTCCACCCACCTTGACCATTGTTGTTCCAATTGTTGTTATTACCATTCCAATGCCCTTGGTTGCCTTGATTGTTGTTCCCCCAATTACCGCCTTGGTTGTTGTTGTTCCAATTACCACCACCTTGTTGTTGATTGCCCCAATTTCCTTGGGGTCGCCATTGTTGGTTTGAAGAGTTGCCTCTATTGCCTTGATAGTTGTTAACATATTGTACCTCTTTATTTCGCTCATCATAACCCTCATTTTGAAACCCATCACACTCTTCATCAAATTGCTCGAAATTCCCTTGGTTTTGTTGCCTCCTTTGCCTTTTCTTGTTGGTAAGCAAATTAACACTTTCCATAGCGTTCACTTGGCGAGGGTTTTGGACTTGTTGCAATTGTGCCTTAGCCAATTGGTTCATAGTAGTTGTCAACTCCGCTATAGCCTGCCCATGGTCGTGTAACTCCTTATGCAAATGAATAACCGTAGGGTCACCTTGGGGAACATTGGCTCTACTTTGCCATGCGGAAGATGTATCTGCCATCTCATCAAGAATCTCGCAAGCTTCGTAATAAGACAACTTCATGAAATTACCCCCGGCCAATTGATTGACTATGCACTGATTTGTAGTATTGATGCCCCGATAGAAGGTTTGTTGAATCATCGCCTCGGTCATAACATTGTTTGGGCATTATTTCACCCTTGTTCTAAACCGCTCCCAAATCTCATGCAAAGGTTCCGTGGGTTCTTGCTTGAAAGCCAATATCTCATCTCGAAGTGCCGCCATATGCCCGGGTGAGAAAAATTTAGCAATAAATTTATCCGCCAACTCATCCCAAGTTGTGATGGAATGGTTGGGGAGTCTCTCTAGCCAATCCAATGCCTTTCCCCGAAGTGAGAACGGGAAAAGTCTCAACCTAAGAGCATCTTCGGACACATTCATCTGCTTGCTACCCCAACATGTATCCACGAACCCTTTTAGATGTTTGCAGGCATTTTGATCCGCAGCGCCCGTGAAATACCCACGCTGCTCAAGTAAAGTCAACATCACATTGGTTATCTGAAAATTGCCCGCCCGGATTCTGGGAGGGACAATAGCACTCGCATATCCTTGGTTTGGTAATACTCTGGGAGCCACTCTTGGAGGTGGCGGAGGAGGGTCTGGAACATTATCATTAGCATTGGCCTGGCGGCCTCGTCTTGGTCCGGGAGGTACAAGAGGCACCTCATCCTCTCCAATTTCATCTACCTCCTCCCCCGCAAGCACATTTCCAAGAGGATCATTAGCATTTAAAGCCATTGGGTACCTATAGTAATCACACACACAAATTAGTAATAAAGAAAGAAAGAAGAACAACACACAAAACTAACTAAATAGATAGCCAAAACCTTTAGCTCCCCGGCAACGGCGCCAAAAAGTTGATCGCTGCCAACTCCGCACCACTAAAAAGTAGCGAGAGAGGGTCGCAATAGCTTATACCCGATTTTGGGTCGGGATCGAATCCACAGAGAGCTAGGATTGGAGTCGAGTATCTATCTAGTTAAGGATTGCGTGTGTGCTCTTAATTGGTCTTCTATTTATTTTTGAATTTTCTTTATGATTCTATTTTTATCAAACTACTAATTGAAAATGCAACTAGATTAAGCAAAGAGATAAATTGCTACAAGTTGTATCTAATAGTTTAAAGGGCACTAGGGTAGTAACCTTCACCTAGGTGGCTAATTGACGGGTAATTGCATCTAAGGCTTGACACGATTGACATGATTGGGGAAATATGTTATAACCCTTACTCAATACTACCCACTATACACCTCTCGGTAGAAAGAGTGGTTTTGCCCAATTGACTCTCTCGAGATCAATTGGGTATGCATATATGCCCGAGCAACTATGGTTCAAGTCGGGTAATTACTCTCTCGAGGTTTAACCCTTGAATTGGGACTATCAATTCTCTTGAGTCCATCCCAATTCCTTGTTGAGTCAATTTTGGAGACTTAGGCTCTCTTTCTCAAGCAAAGCCAAGTCAACTTAGCACAAACTAGTGTTTGCAACCACTAATTCATAAATTAAACCATAAAATTGACCTAAATAACAAACACCCGTAATCAATCTAACCTTAAATCACAACACCAATCAATTACCCACACTAGGGTTGAGCCACAACCCTAGCTAATGGGT
>NW_017674987.1:0-38249 GCF_001879085.1 Nicotiana attenuata
AGTTTTAGTACCCACTTCTCTCATATTTTGAACCCTAGACTTGGAGAGGGGCGATTTTGCTAGGATATTTTCCTACAAAACTAAGGGGTAAGTGATTTCTACTCATTTATGATGTTATTTCAGGAATCTACATGGATTATTAGTCTTTTGGAAACAGCCTCTTCACCCCATCGGGGTAGGGGTAAGGTTTGCGTACACATTACCCTCCCTATACCCCAGTAGTGGGATTTCACTGGGTCGTTGTTGTTGTTGTTGTTGTTTTGTTGTTGTTGTAGGTAAAAAACCCTAATTTCATCTCAAACGAGATCTACCCCTAGACTCTTGTTTAGACCATGCGAGCCCCGGGTTGGCTTTGTTGACGTTTTGTGAATTGATTAAAGATTGAAGCTTTATTGTTTGGAGTTGATTATTATGATGTTATTTAACATTATTAGATGTTATTTGGCTAGATTCGAGCCGATTGGAGGTGATTCCCAAGGGAAAGGCGATTTTGGAAAGTTGACGGTTTATTAAGGTAAGTATGTTGCCTAATCTTCTTATGGGGGGAATAACTTATAGCATATGACCTTATTTTGTCTAATTGTAATGTGTGAGAAGAAATATTTGAGGTGACGAGCATATATGCGAGTGCTATGTATGAGTCATCGTGTCAGAGTTTTGCTACAAACTTATGGGTAGGCCGATACCCTGTCCATTTGATGTCAAATAATCTTAGAGGCTTTGTAGACAGGGGTTCATTTTGTACAGTATTTCAGAGGCCTTAACGGCCTATATGTATTCATGTTTTAAAAAAAATGGTTTAGTGATACAGTGTTTTCCCACTTACAAGTTGTATTTTATGAGTTGTGGCCATGTGGGCCCATCATAGTTACAAAAGTAATGAGTCCAGCTAACTCGACCTATGTATGTTCTAGTTTTGGTCGAACAATCATGAGTTATAGAGTGGTTCGCTCGGGCCAGAACGGCACCGAGTGCCAGCCACGCGTCCCTAGGTTTGGGGCGTGACAACTAGGGGGATGGATCCTTATCCACACGCTGCACGGATAACTCATCTGCCCTAATTATAACAACAACACGGCCAACTCATGTGCTATACAAAATCAACCCACACACACTACTCACGTGCTGTCAATCCAGTCCATCTCACATAAGGCATTTATTAAACCAGATGCATACAACAATGGATATTTGAGGAAAAGTAGCAAGCTAAGTTGTATGCATGTGTGAAGTGTATGGCTACACCTCATATTAGGCGAGTACGCCATACAACAACGACCATCATGTTCAGACAGAAAATCAAAACCTACACATGATCTCTAGCATAAGTCAATAAGTTCACATAGTAATACTAACGACTAAAACATGAATCATATAAAGCACATAATCTAAGCATGGCATGACAGAATCTTAAAGTCTAATATGGTCATAAGTCATACAAAGCACCTGCATATGTGCTCGTCACCTTGCATAAAAGTTGCTTCTCACACACTCCAATTAGACAAATAAGGTCATATCCTAAGGATAATTCCCTCACAATAATATTAGGCAAGATACTTATTTTAGCAAGCCCAACTCAACCCTCCGAAATTGCCTTTCCCTTATAAATCACCTCCAACCAACTCGATTCTCGCCAAATAACACTTAATAATGTTACACAATAAAGCTATAATCTCTATTTAATCCCATCAAGTCAAAAAAGCCAATCTCGGGACCATATGGTAAAAACCCTAGTCTAGGGGTAGATCATGTTTACCGAAAACCACACGAGTCGGAATCTGTAATTAGTTTCCAAATTCAAGTCCAAATCTTAGCTCAGATGCTCAATTTTTACTCTCTTAAGTTGACTAGGAAAGACGCTCTTCTCAGATGGTCTGACGAGTGTGAGGAGAGATTTCAAAAGCTCAAGAACGCTTTGACAACAGCTCCAGTTTTGGTATTGCCCTATGTATCGGGGATGTATAGTGTCTATTATAATACTTTGCATGTTGGCCTTAGGTGTACGTTGATACAGGACGGTAGGGTAATTGCATATGCGTCGTTCAAATGGAAGCCCCATGAGAGGAACTATCTAGTCCAGAATATGGAATTGGCAGCTATTGTTCACGCACTCAAGATTTGAGGCACTACTTGTATGGAATGTATTGTGAGGTTTACACTGATCATCGGTGTCTTCAGCATCTGTTTAAATAGAAGAATTTGAATTTGAGGCAACTGGGGTGGTTGGAGTTATTAAACGATTTTGATATCACTATCTTGTATTATTTAGGTAACAAAAATATGGTAGCAGATGCCTTGAGTAGTAAGGCGGAGAGCATGGGGAGTTTGACATTTATTCCAAATGTGAAGAGTCCTTTGGCTATGGATGTTCGGACTTTAGCCAATAAATTTGTGAGATTGGATATTTTTGATTCTACCAAATTTCTTGTTTGCATTGTTGTGCAGTCATCCTTGTTTAAGCGTATCAACGCTCTCCAGTATTATGGTCCACACTTGTTGGTACTTAAGGATATCATGCAGCGAGGTGGTGCTAAGAAGGTGATTACTGGGAATGATGGTGTTATGCGACTTCAAGGTCAGATTTTTGTTCTTAATGTTGATGGTTTGATAGAGTTAATTCTTGAGTAGGCTCACAGTTTGTGGTGTTATATTCACCCGGGTGCTACGAAGATATATCATGATTGGAAGCAGCATTATTGGTGGAGAAAAATGAAGAACATTGTAGGTCATGTTTTGCGGTGTTTGAACTGTCAGCATGTTAAGTATGAGCATCAGATATTGGGTGGTTTACCTCAAAATAATGATATATTAGAGTGTAAGTGGGAGCGTATTACTGTGGACTTTGTGGTAGGTTTGCCATGGACTTTGAGGAAGCTTGATTTGGGTCATTATCGATTGGTTGACCAAGTCAGCACATTTCATTGTAGTTATTACCTCTTACACTTCAGAGAAGTTGGCTCAGATCTACATCAGAGAGATTGTTCACTTACAGGGTGTACCAGTCTCTATTATTTCAAAATGTCGCACTCTATTTACATTGCACTTTTGGAGGGCTGTTTTGAGTGAGTTGGGCACACTGGTGGAGCTCAGTACTGCATTTCACCCTCAAAAGGATGGGCAGTCTGAGTGGACCATTCAGATCCTTGAGGATATGTTGAGAGTGTGCGATATTGATTTTGAAGGCTAGTGTGATCAATTTCTACCATTAGCAGAGTTTGCTTACAACAACAACTACCTGTCTATATATCCAGATGGCTCCTATGAGGCCTTATATGGGAGGTAGTGTCGTTCTCCTGTTGGTTGGTTTGAGTCTGGTAAGGCTAGGTTGTCAGGTACAAATTTGGTCTGTGATGCTTTGGAGAAGGTGCAGTTGATTCTGGAGAGGCTTCGCATAGCTCAATCCAGGCAGAAAAGTCATGCAGACAAGAAGATTTATGATGTGGCATTTATGGAAAGTTAGAAGGTTCTTCTTAGAGTTTCATCTATGAAAGGCGTGATAACGTTTGGAAAGAAGGTCAAGTTGAGCCTGAGTTTTATTGGTCTATTAGAGGTGCTGAAGAGAGTTGGCGATGTTTCTTATTGACTTGCTTTGCCTCCTAGTCTTTTGGGAGTTCATTCGATGTTTCATGTTTCTATACTTCAGAAGTATCATGAAGACAAGTCGCATACTTTGGGTTTTAGCATAGCACAGTTAGAAGAGAATATGGCTTATGAAAAAGAGCCAGTGACCCTTTTTGGATAGACAGGTTTCGAAGCTCAGTATAAGGAAATCGCGCAGGTGAAGGTGCATTTGAGATGCCAACCGAGTGAGGATTATACTTGAGAGACTAAGTCAGATATATGCATATTTTTGTAGTTCGAATACATTTCTAAACTCGATCGAGGACGAATATTTATATAGGAGGTCGAGGATATAATGACGCGACCGGTCGTTTTGAGTATTTGAACCCCATTCCCGTATTTGATAATTCCCATATGTGTTTTAGATGTTTTGTGACTTTCGGGGATGGGTGGTTTGGTTTTCATGGGGTTTGGGAGTGAATTGGAACACTCAGATTTTATTTTGGAAGCCTTAAGTTGGAAGAATCGACTAAGGTTTGACTTTTGTGTAAACAATCTCGAATTGGTGATTTTGATAGTTCCAGTACATACATACGGTGATTTTGGACTTAGGCGTATATTCAGATTTATATTTGAAGGTTCCTAGTAGATTCAGAGCCTATTTGCCAGAAGTTAGCAATTTGAAGAATTAGAGAGATCTTAGTTTGGCCGACAGTTGACTTTAATGTTATCGGGTACTTGAAATAAGTTTTTTTTGTTGTATGGAACTTATGTGTAAAGTATGGTTGTAATTATAATTGGTTGGGCTTGAATCGGATGCTTCGTTGGAAGTTTGAAATTTCCTGAACTTAAGAGCAGCGCAACTTGTAGTTTGAATTTTGATTTGTAGTTGTGATTGGGAGCTTTGGATAAGTCCGGGTAGTTTTTATATACTTGTTGGTATTTTGGATAGGGTCCCAGGTAGCTCGAGTGAGTTTCGGACCACCCGGAGTATGTTTGGAGTTGGTTGATGTGTTGGTGTCTGGTGTTCATCACGTTCGTGAGAGGAGTCCATGTTCGCGATCGATAAGTAGGTCTGGAGGTTGTTTGTTCTTCGCGTTCGCACTTGGGGAGTCGTGTCCGCAAAGGCTTGTGGAAGTGATGCTTCGCATTTGCGCTGAGGGGACCACATTCTCGAAGAGGTAGCTGGGTGCTGGGAATTTGGCCTTCGCGTTCACGAAGGTAGGGTCGCGTTCGCGGAAGACTGAGGAGGTAGCGCGAGGGGTCTTCCGCAATTTTGAAGGAGAAATTATAGCAGAAGCTTTTTGCACTTCGCGAACACGAAGTATGGACCGTTTCGGGAGGAGTATCCCTAAGTAGTATATTTAAGTTGTCATTTAAGGATTTTAGCCCATTCTCTCATATTTTGAACCCTAGACTTGGAGAGGGGTGATTTTGCTTGGTTATTTTCGTGTAAAACTAAGGGGTAAGTGATTTCTACTCATTTATGATATTATTTCAGGAATCTACAAGGATTATTAGTCTTTTGGAAACAGCCTCTTTACCCCATCGGGGTAGGGGTAATGTTTGCGTACACACTACCCTCCCTATACCCCAGTAGTGGGATTTTACTGGATCTTTGTTGTTGTTGTTGTTTTTGTTGTAGTTGTAGGTAAAAAACCCTAATTTCATCTCGAACGAGATCTACCCCTAGACTCTTGTTTTGACCATGCGAGCCCAGGGTTGGCTTTGTCGACATTTTGTGAATTGATTAAAGATTGAAGCTTTATTGTTTGGAGTTGATTATTATGATGTTATTTAACATTATTAAGTGTTATTTGGCTAGATTCGAGCCGATTGGAGGTGATTCCCAAGGGAAAGGCGATTTTGGAAGGTTGATTTGGGTTTATTAAGGTAAGTATGTTGCCTAATCTTCTTGTGGGGGAATAACCTATAGGATATGACCTTATTTGTCTAATTGTAATGTGTGAGAAGAAATATGCGGACGAGCATATATGCGAGCGCTATATGATTTATGACCGTATTAGACTTTTAGCTTCTATTATGCCTTGTTGGATTGTGTGCTTTCTATGATGCATTTTTTAATCATTTCTATGACTACGTGAAATTCTTGAATTATGCTAGAGATCATGGATAGGTTTTGATTTCCTGTTTGAACATGATACTCGTTATTGTATGGCATACCAGCCTAGTCTGATCTGTAGTCATATACTTCGCATATGCATACACCTTAGTATGCTATTTTTTTCTTAATCCATGAGTATGTGATTTTATATCTGTTTTTGTATACATGTGGTCTTGTATATGCCTTCTATAAGATAGACTGGATTAACATCATGTGAGTGGTCCGTGTGGGTTGAGTTAGTATAGCATGCGAGCTGGCTGTGTGGTTGTTATGATTATTTCACGTGAATTATCCGTGCAATATATGGATAAGGATCCATCCCCCTAGGGTCGTCTTCTCATGTTTCTCCCTGATGACGTAATTATGTAAACTTATCAGTGTTTGGACTTTGTGTATCTTCTCTATCTTTTGATGTATATATGATTTTTATCGTGTATTTTCTCTATATACTAGCTCTGGAATGTACATATCGCTTTTACGCATATCTTCTATATATGCTAGCTCTAGAATGTATATATGGCTTTTACGCATATCTTTTGTATATGCTGCTTTAATTGGTGGACTGATTCATGGTACATATCTTCTCTATGTCTAAATTGTGTAACTTGACTTGTTTATTCATGCATATCTTCTCCATATGCAACTGTTAACGGGTTATTTGATATCTATATGTTGAATTATTAGTTTGTTTACGGTACTTGTGCATATCATCTCTATGTACACCGATGGCCTTACATGTACTTCGTGCTTGGATTGCAGTATTGTTGTTTTGTACATGTATATTCATAAACTGTACAGGTTTGATAAGTAAGTATCATTGATAACTTTCACCACTACCTCGTTGAGGTAGGTCACGATACTTAGGGGTCGGTCATACTCATATTAAACTTTGCATTTAATTGTACGGATCTAGGAATAAGGCCTAATTGAGTGTTGGGAGCTGAGTTGTTGATGTTGTGGTTGAGACTCGAGATAGAGCATCTTTTCGAACGTATTCCCTAGCGTCTCTTTCTATTTCAGGAAGTATATTGTATTAGCAGACTTGTATTCGTACATTAGAGCTCATGACTCAGAGTTACCGGTTTCTGGGGATTTTTGTATTAATTTGGTATTATCTTTGTTTGAATTTAAGACTTATTTATTCTGTACTGTTATTATTTTTCGTAATATTTTGATTACATTGCCTAGCAAGTGGGGTTAGGTTCCATTACGGCTGGTGGTAGTTTCGGGTTGTGACACACTCTGAACCAATCCAATATATGATCACTAGGTTCATAGTCATTACAAACGAGTTGAGATCACTTGGGAAGACTTTACATCTAAGTTGTTGGTGAGAAACGTTCTCAGAATACTTTCTGCCTCATAGGAAAGCAAAGTTATAGCAATTTAAGAAGAAAAGAAACTTAGTAGAATTACTCTGGATGAATTAGTTGGAAATCAGAACAAATGTGAGAAAAATTGAATTGGAGAAAGATTGTTCCAAGAGAGACAAAGGACTGATACTCAAGGCATCCAAAGATGTTGGTTTTGATGAAGACCAAAAAATTGTTACAAGTCTACTGACTAGGAAATTTAAGAGGTTTTTGAAAAATTCAAAAGGAATTGGAAAAAGAGAGACTCCTAGTAAACCAAAGGATCTAGAAAGGACAAACTTCAATGGCTGCTATAAATGTGGGAAGCTTGACCACATAGTCAAGGACTGTCCACAGTGAAAAATTGAATGGGAAAGAAGCATTTCAAGAAACAGAAGGAGGACCTAAAGAACAACCGTTGTCCTGGCTCTAATTACAATAAAGCTCAAGTAGCAAAAATGAAGGCTACGGAGGAGGCCATGAAGCAAGCATTCCAGGCTGCATATGGAGACGGTAGTAACAAATATCATAGGAAGATGATGAGGCAGATAAGCCATTGTCCCTGATTTCTATGACTGAATGATCAACAAACCTGGCCAGAATGAGACCCAATAAAGTGTCCACCCTATTCGCTGGACATCACTTTGGTTGGTGGAAGGATAGAATGGAAAACATTCTCAAAGCTGAGGACTTTGACCTATGAATGATTGTGACTCAGACCTTTCATGCCAACAAACAAAGGAGAGGAATTTGCCAAAGTGGAAGACGAATTCAATGCTGATGACATGATGATGCTAGAGAAAAATATCGAGGCTAAGTTAATTCTGTACAATGTTCTTTGTCTTAAGGAGATAAATAGGATTTCAACATGCAATACTACTAATGAAATATTGTCACGACCCCAATTTCCCTCTGTAGGATGTTATGACAGCCCCTAGTCTCTAAGATTAGGTAAGCCTAACAAACATGCGGAATAACTGAAATAATAATCTAAAAGCTCAAAACATCAACAACTGTATAAAGTAAAAATTGCAACTCAACATGTACAACTCCCAAAATACGGTGAAGTATAAGTCACAAGCTCTAGATACAATATTAAAAAACCCTATACATCACTCTCTATCAAGAAACATAAAAAAACAAGGAAGAACATGGTAGAAGGGGACTTCGAGTCCGCGGACACGGGCAGGTGTACCTTGAAGTCTCCGATAAGAAAGCCACTCAACGTGCTAACACCGAGGCTAATAGGATGTACCTGGATCTGCACAAAACATATGCAGAAGCATAGTATGAGTAAACCACAACGGTACCCTATAAGTGACAAACCTAACCTCGATAGAGTAGTGACGAGGTCAGGTCAAGGCTCTACTAGAGATAATAAGAAATAAGGCAGAAGACATTATGATATAATAAGAATGACAGGGAAGTGAAACAATAAAGAGTTTACAGAAAATAACAACACGGAATCAAAGGAAGCAATTACAACACGAAAGGAAACAAGAATCTTACATGTTAAGAAAAACAACAACAAACAATACAGCAAATAGAGAGATCAACAGGGGCACTCCCGAGGTACCGCCTCGTAGTCCTAAATCATAAATAACTCATAGTCTTTCCTTATATCACCGCGGGAGCATTTATATTTTGTTTTGAAAAATCATTTTTCCGAAATAGCCTCCCGCGTTTTAGCCCACCTTATCACACTGCATGACTTCTAGTAGTTCCCCTAATAGCCACGCGTATCAAGCCCACCTTATCCCACCACATGCGTTTTAACATCGAGACCTTATACCACCGCATGCGTATCAATAATCACAACGGCACGGCAGAAACCTCGTGCTAATAGTAACAAATGCACGGCAAAACCTCATGCAAACAATAACAACAGGACGGCAGAAACCTCATGCAAACAACCAAACAATCACCTCAACAATAACACAAATGCCAAACATAACAGCTAAACAAAGTGACACTTCACAACTTACACCTTGTCTCAATAGGAACCATGGCCTTTGCAACTCGAAACCAAACTCAACAACAAGATATTTCAAGGATAGCAATTTCAAGTAAAGAACCCCACAGTTAAATAATGAATACGGGATCAAGAAATCAGGTAATTCAACTAAGCATGCAGTACAAGTTGCAAATAAGAGATAAGACAAGTAGACATGTGAAATTAGGCTAAACATGATGGCTATAGCATGCTAAAGTAACTTGATTAAGGCATGAAAAGGAAACTACGTAGATAAAACCGAAAATTTTCACATTTAGCCCGTGTACGCAATCGTCACCTTGCATACACGGCCTTCACATATCACAAATTATCACAACAGTACCAAGTCCTAAAGGGGAATTTCCCCCACGCAAGGTTAGACAAGTCACTTACCTCAAACCACGCTCAATCAATCAATTAGAAGGCCTTTCCCTTGATTTTCCAACTCCGAATGGCTCGAATCTAGCCAATACAACTTCATACTTAAAATATAGCTATAGGAAACTAGTCTAAATAATGGAAGTATGATTCTAGCAAAGAATGAAAAAATTGCCCCAAAAAGTCAACCCGGGCCCGCCTCTCGGAACCCAACCAAATTTACAAAAACAAATACCCATTCGATATCGAGTCCAACCATACAAGAATTATTCAAATCCAATCCCATTTCGCCTTTCAAAACTCAACAATTTAGTCTTAGAACTTCTACACCTTTTTCCCCCAATTTCAAACTCCAAAACACAAATTAGAAGATGGAATTAACAATAGATTCATGGGATTTAGACAAAAACGAATCAAGAATCCTTATCCTAACACCTCCTCTGAATATCCCACAAAATCTTGCCACAATCTGAGCTCTCAAAGTCCAAAAAATAAAAATGAAGCAAACCCTCAAAAAATCCCATTTTCTGCCCAGTTATGTCGCACCTGCGACCTTACTTCCGCATCTGCCGCATCTAATCACAGGTGCAGCCCTCACTTAGGCCCTGAAACATCGCTTCTGCGGACACCCCAAGTGCATCTGCGCTTGCGCTTATGTGGATGCAATGTCGCACCTGCGACCACAGTTGCTCCTGCGCTTCTCCTCATCGCAGAAGCAAGGCCGCTTCTCCGGAATCTTTCTGCGAGCCCTGGCCTGGGCTGATTTCTCCGCTTCTGTGCTCCCTCACATGCACATACGAGTCCACGCCTGCGGTCATATCCTCCGCAGGTGCGATGACACTAGAAGTAGTGATTTTTCAGAAAATGCACAAGTCCGACATTTGATCCGATATCGATCTGAATCACACCTGGGGCCTCCGGGACCCCGTCCGAGTATACCAACTAGTTCCAAAACACCTAATGGACCTACGCGAGGCCAAAAACCACATCAACAACAAGAATTCAATGAATCGCAACCCAAATTCAAGCTTAAGCAAATATGAACTTCCAAATTCCGGAACCGACATTGATTCATACCAAAACAACTCCAATTGATACCAAATTTTGTACACAAGTCATAATTGAAATGATGGACCTATTCTAACTTCTGGAACCGGAAATCGACCCCAATATCAAAAAGTCCACTCCCGGTCAAACATTCCAAAATTCCACTAATTTTCCAACTTTTGCCAACTCACGCCGAAACGTCCTATAGACCTCCAAAATAACGTCCGAACACGCTCCTAAGACTAAATCAGCATACGGAGCTATTGAAACCGTCAAAACTCTATTTCGTAGTCATCTTCATACAAGTCAAACTACGGTCAACTCCTACGACTTGAACTCCCACTTTAGGGGCTATGTGTCCCACAACACTACGAAACTCTCCCGAAACCAAAACCAAACACCCCGGAAAGTCCCATAACCACAAAATGAAATAGAGAGAGCGATAAATAGGGGATCGAGGCTAATACTCAAAATAACCGGCCGGGTCGTTACAAGTATGGGAAAGGCTACTTCCAATACATGAAGAAACTCACTCGAATATGGCACTAATGGTATTGATAAGCACTGATTCTACAAAGGTTAACACTGAAGATATTATGTCCATGATGGCCATGAGTGACTCTGACGCTGAAGTTAGACACGAGGAGGTAAATGTCCTTGACCTTAAAGATCATCTTTATTTTTATTAAATGATTGCCTGCCATGGTGCTCTTATTAATTAATCGGATTGAAAAATTGAGTGTCGTAAGAAGAATTATTAAATGATTTTCTAGGTGTTAAGTTTGAATGCCACAATCTTGAGTTTAACATGTCTAAACTCAAAAAGGAGAAACAAGATCATGAAAACATGATCTTATTATAAAATCTAAAATTGAAGCACTCAATTTTTGAAAATGAGAAATTAAAGAAAGCATCATTTAAAGGAAAAGGTGACATTAGTAATATTCAAGAGTCCCTTGAAAAGGAATTAAAATTGACCAACAAAAGCTTATACAACTAAGCTGAATGAAATAAAGTAATTAAGAGGACTTGAACAATGCTACATATGAACTGACTAGAACCTCCAAGTGGGATAGGTCCTCAGAAGCTCTAGAATGGATGCACCAAAGCCATAGCAGAAACTAAACTGGGTTAGGTTATTGAAAACCTCTCCCTAGGGTCATCCTAAGTATGTAGCTTCTGCATCCAGTGAGTTATATACATATTGTGGTAATACTAGTCACTACATGAAAACTTGCTTAAATATGTTCAATGCTCAAAATTAAAAGGTTACAGTGCAAAATCAAAAGGAAAGGAAGACTTCTTTTATGATGAAGTCTAACTTACCAAGCTGGATTAGAAGATATTTGATTCATCCTCTCAATCACAAGTGGGGAACCAAGCTAGTATGGGTTTCTATATCTAAACCTTAATCTGTTTTGTAGGCTAAAGTGAGAGGAAGCAGCCAAGACTGGTATATTGATAGTGGCTACTCAAGGCACATGACTAGAAGGAAGAAATATTTTCTCTCACTAACAGCCTTCCAAGGAGGGAGTGTGGCTTTTGGGAATGGTAAGAAAGGTGAAATCACAGGAATAGGTAATATTGGTAAGTTACTCTCTCAAGCTATAGAAAATTTGTATTGTGTGAATGGGTTGAACTACAATTTATTGAGTGTCTCACAGATATGTGACACGGGGAACAAGGTCATGTTTGACTTTGTAGGTGTCTTATTACAAGTGCGAAATCTGGTGAGACAATACTTAAGAAAAGAGATATCACAATGTATACATTTCATCCATTATGTTTCTACTAGATAATGAGGTTACATGTCCCAGTGTTCCTGATGATTATCCCTTACTTTGGCATAGATGACTAGGTCGTGCGAGTTTGGCTCAGCTTAATAAACTAGCCTCAAAAGACCTAGTTTTTGGATTGCCAAAAATTAGCTTTAAAAATGATAAAGTGTGTGATGCATATGTTAAAGGAAAGCATGTCATATCCTCTTTTATATTTAAGAAGGTTGCCAGTACCTCCAGACCCATGGAGCTATTTTATATGGACCTTTATGGTCCCATGAGGGTTATGAGTAAAGGTGGCAAAAGATACATTCTACTTATAGTTGATGACTACTCTTGATATACCTAGACCCTGTTTCTTTCCAGTAAAAACCTTTTGACTTTTTTTGCAAATTTCTCAAAACAATCAAAGAAAATGGGTCTTTAGCTTGTCAACGTTAGATCTGACAATGGTTCAAAACTTGAAAATGCTAGGTTTGTTTAATTCTGTAGCATGCATGGTATTGATCATAATTTTTCTACCCCCAGAACTTCTCAACAATATACAGTAGTGGAGAGAAAGAATAAAGCGCTAGAGGATATAGGGAGAACCATGCTAATCTCTAGTGGATTGTCCAAGAGTTTTTAGGCAGAAGCTATTTACACTACATGTTACCTCCTAAACAGATGCATGGTTAGATCTCTGTTAGAGAAAACTCCCTATGAATTACTCAAAGGAAGAAAATCCAACGTATCATATCTTTGAGATTTTGGTTGCAAATGCTATGTTCACAATAATGGCAATGAAGCTCTAGAAAAAATTGATGCTAGAAGTGATGGGGTGTATTCTTGAGTTATTCATCACATAGTAAAGCATATAAAATTTTTAATAAACGAACTATGTGTATTGAAGAAATGTGCATGTATTATTTGATGAATCTGATCCTTCTATTGAGAAAAATGTGCACGGTAATAATCAAGAGCTTGGTCTTGTAAGAAAAGATAACTTTGATCTTAATGGCCAAAGAAACTCTCTTGAAAGTGAAAAGCATGAGGAAAGGAGGCCAACACTACTGAAATGAATCATCACATTCAGGGGGAACCTTAATTCCACCTGATGAGGAAGAAGAAAATGGGTTAGAAGACCTTGTTCTTCCCTTAGGTACCCAATATCCTCCTGGCTCTCTAAAGAACAAGGTCAACAACCTCAGAGAAATCCCTGAAAACATTAGAGTTCTTATCCTGTTGAGAACATAATCTCTGACCCCAAATCAAGGATCCATAGCAGATCATCTCTCATAAATATATTTGCTTTCAGTTCTTTTCAATCTATTATTGAGCCAACAAATGCTAATGAAGCCTTGCAGGATGCGAATTGTATAGTGACTATGTAAAAGGAATTACATCAACTAACCTAAGGATATGACGGTTATTAGAACAAAATGGGTCTTCTATAATAAATTGGATGAACCTGGAATTACAACAAGAAACAAGGCTAGACTCGTGGTCCAAGGGTACAATCAGGAAGAAGGGATAGATTATGATAAGACTTTTGCTCCAGTGACAAGGATGGAGGCCATTTGGATGTTGATTGCCTTTGCGGCTTACTAGGAATTCAAAAAATTATTAGATGGATATGAAGAGTGCATTCCTGAATGACTACCTTAAGGAGAAAGTGTATGCGTCTCAACCTCCTAGATTTCAATTGCCATGGATGTAAGATCATGTCTAGAAGCTAGACAAGGCTTTGTATGGGCTAACACAAGCTCCCAAAGCTTGGTATGAGAGACTATATAAGTTTCTCGTTGAAAATAGCTTCACTAGAGGTAAAAATTGATAATACCTTGTTTCTTAGGAAGAAAGGCAAAAAAAATTGATTATACAAGTATATGTGATGATATTATCTTTGGTGCCATGAATCTTCGTGCAAGGAGTTCTCAGGATTGATAGGTAAAGAATTTGAGTTGGGCATGATGAGTGAGTTAAATTTATTCTTGGGTTGTAAATTAAGCAAACTTCTCGGGGAACTCTTATTCATCAATAATAATACATAAAAGAGTTACTGAAAATATTTGAAATAGAAAATGCAAAATCAAGACACACTGATAGCCACTGCTACCATATTAGACATGGATGAACATGGAGCCTGAAGATGAAAAGAGGTACATAGGTATCATAGGTTATCCTTTGTACTTAACTGCTAACTGGATAGAAATTATCTACAGTGTTGGAGTGTGTGCCAGATTCCAATCCAGTCCTAAAGAATCTCACATGAAAGCAGTCAAAAGAATTCTCAAGTACTTAAAAGTGAGTCAAGACCTAGGGTTATGGTACCAAAGAAGTGGAAGTTTTGAGCTTGTTGGATTTGCTTATGTAGACTATGTTGGGTATCTAGTGGACAAAAAAATATACATCTGGAATGGCTAATTTCATTGGTCCTCGCTTAGTTTCTTCGGCTACTAAGAAATAGAATTCAGTTGCTCATTCCACTCCTGAAACTGAATATATAGCTAGTGCTTATTGTTGTGCTCAACTTCTATGGATTAAACAATAACTGGAAGATTATGGCACCTTATATGTATATGTACCAATCTACTCTGAAAACACAAATGCCATCAATATTTCCAAGAATCATGTTCAATATAAGAGAACAAAGCACATTGTATTAGGCATTACTTCTTAAGGATAATTTTGAAAGGGCCAAATTAGTTACAGAAGATCAAATTGCTGACATATTTACTAAGACACTCAACCAGGCTGCTTTTGAGAAGAAAGATTGGAGCTTGGTTTTATTAAGTTCTTATGATCACTTATGTTATTACTCCTCAAATGATTGTCTAGAAATAAATAAAATAATGGTCTAACTGTTGGTTGAATGTCTTTCTTAGTCTTATACTGTAATAGGTTGCCTTCAGACCAAGGAAAGCATGTTCTTGCAAAAGTCTAATGATACTACCCTTGTGATCAAGAATAGAGATTCTTTGCATAATGGGAAGAACCATGAAAATACCCAGGGTCTTCTGCGTACAGGTACGCATTCCTTGTCTACTTAGATGACGTCATATATTGTGTTTACTTGTGCCACGTCCCCTATCCCAAATTCCTGCCTAAATCACACACCGCCCTAAGCTCCCTAAAATCGAACCATCATGTGTCACTACCATTGCCATCAAATTACTTCCTTTCAAATCAAAATAATTAATCTCTGTCTCTCTCTCTCTCACACACGCACACACACACGCGCGCACCCTCATATATCGGAAAAAAGACCCAATTCTACCCAATATTCAACCCTCTCCCTAATTTCTTGCATGAA
Organism: Nicotiana attenuata; assembly: GCF_001879085.1. NCBI lineage: Eukaryota > Viridiplantae > Streptophyta > Magnoliopsida > Solanales > Solanaceae > Nicotiana > Nicotiana attenuata. Next base: position 15,527 of record NW_017674987.1, read on the forward strand.
CCCTAGCCCATTACTCTCCTTAAATCAGCAACTAGCATGCCTAGAACTTCAAACTCCAAACCTAAATCGCGAGCACTCAGAATTCGATCTCAAACTATCCAAAATACTTTTGTCTTGCATGAATCTCTTGCAAGTTAGTTAACCACAATGACGAAGAAAATGGTCGACAAAAAGAAACCACTGACAGAGGAGGATAAGCAGCGTGTGCAGGCAGAAGCCCAACAAGAGAGAGAGAGAGAGAGAGAGAGAGAGAGAGAGAGAGAGAGAAGAGAAAGGAGAATACAAATGGGAAAGGATCCAGATACCGGTTCAAACGAGGAGGAAACCCAGGCAGAACCAAATCCTCCCACATCAAACGCCTAGATAATAATTGAAAACCCCATTGCTATTGATTTAAAAAGTATAAGTGTGGGAACAACAAGTAAAGAAAAAACTAGGTTGAGCCTGGTGAAGGAGTGAGTGAACAAAGGGAAACCATTGATGAATCTAACATTGTTGGTACTATGGAAGCTTCGGAAAAGGAAGGAGATATGATTGTATATGAGCACTTAGGTACTAATACTCAGGGGGAACCATGTGTGGGAGTTGGAACCTCAGCTGAGAGGAAACAAGGACCTGATTCTGGGTTTGTTAAAGAGGAGATAGTGGAAGATACGCTAAGTCCTGATACACAAATAGGACCTGTAGAGGAAGACAGGGCACCAGCTGATGACCATGATTCTGTAGCTATTCCCTTTGACTGACAATGAAGCAGTAATAAATGAGGCAATTGGTGGTGAAGATGCTTAGTCAAATCAGGCACCAGCTGTTAACTCTGTGTTTGAAGTTATTTCCTTTTTTGTTAATGAACCAACTCTGGGAGAAGAGAGATCTTAGGTTCAAGATGACCAACCAGTTTTAATCTAGTAGATCGGGATGCGAATGATGTGCCCCTAGTATTTGTATATGGGAATAAATAGGGGAAGAAAGAAAAGAAGGGGGACCTGAGAACTAGATCAGGATCCCCTCCAAAGACCCCAAAAAGAATAAAATTAGTGAGGGGAACTGGAGAACCAGTTAGAATTGAAAAGGATGGAGATCTTGCTTCCAAGCCTCCCCGGTAGAAGGCCATATACCAACGAAAGCAATAAGTAGGCTGAGGCTGTATATCTTGAAATAGCTTTAGAGAATGAGGAAAGCAAAAATAAAGCTACGTGAATCAGGTGTTGTTGGATATTAATTTGAGGTTCTTGAGGTTTTTTAAGGCCAAGGTGTTGAGAGGAAAGATAATCTCCGCTGTCAATAGAGATGGAATGACAAAACTAGTCGAAAGTGGAGAAACAAGGGTGGAAGACCCTGTTTCTAAATAAGACAGAAGATCTTGGCAAGAAGTAGTGGAATTCTTTATCCACTGTAATGTAGTTGAAAGAGTGCTAACAAGCACGTCAAAAAGTAGACATGAAATCAATGCTCTTGACCTATATGGGTCTACTGGAGATGGAAGAAAAGATTAACTTGCCTAGGGTAATGATCAACCACATAGCTAGAGCGGAAGATATGTCCAAGAGTGAGCACTCCATTCCCTGTGAGTTTTTTTTGTCAGTGGTTATTGCTCACTTTAGAGCTCCTGTCAGCAAGTGGAAATCTACAAATATGTTGGATGAGTTTGGGGAAGAAATTCTTAACAACTGTGGGTATAAAGAGGAGGCTGAAGAGGAACATGTTCCTGCTGGTGGCTTTCCTGACACTGCTAAAATTTCAGAGCTTCAATAATAAATGTTGGCCCTACTATAGTTGGTGGAGATACAAGTTGCGGAGATTGCTAGAATAAAGAATGCTAGTCAAAAGTTGGAGGACGACTTGACTAGAGAAAGGGAGTAGTGGCACATATATAGTCCTCTAGTCCCACACCTACTCTTCTAGCCCAGCCTTCCCATTTGTTCAGAGTCCCAAACTCGTTTAGACCCTATTCGTTATGTAGATTTCATTCAGTTAAACTTGTTTTGTGGCCATGTAATTAACAATTATGACTTGGTTTTTATGGATTGATGATGATGCCTTAGCTAATTTACAGTTTTTGCCTGGTGATTCCTATCTTGTATTAATATTTCTACTTTCTGTGGCTAGCATCCATAGAGTGACTGTTCTGGATGTCTTTTACTTGATTGAATCTTGTGTAGCCCCAGTGGCCATAAAACTGCTAGTTAACCCTATTTTATCTTTTCAATGATGTCAAAGGGGAAAGTGAATATTTTGGTTCGTGTTCAGTTGTTTGTCATCAACAAAAGGAGGAATTTTGTTGGAAATTGAGTTTTGATGATCAACAAACATGTTATTTGTTGAGGCTTAGCCCTTAGGTCTACTGGTGCTTCTTGTACAGCTCAGAGTCCTAACGAGAATGGGATTCACTTTCCCGCAAGACAAAGATGTATATATACTATGTTGACCAGAAAGCCACGTGATTACATTAGAAAATCTTGGCAGATCTTTTTAGGTCCAGTTTAGGCCAAGATTTACGGAAGTACTTGTGGAAGTAAATTTTACTTCTTTGGAAGATCGAAGAAAAATCCTTTTACTTCCTTTATTTACTAGGGTTAGGAGATTTGGTGCAACTTGGTTAACACTCTTCTATTCCTAGCCGTCTATTTGGTGCAACTTGGTTAACACTCTTCTATTCCTAGCCGTCTACTATGTATCCATATATATAGGACGAGTTTATTTTGGCAGAGGTTGTGCACCTACATACAAATCTGAGAGATCCTTTTGTGAGCAGCAACTTTGTGAGAACCAAAAGCAAGACAAATTGCAGGACACAATTCTAGAGACTGATTCAAGTTTAGTTCATTTTTTCTTGATCTTGTAATAGGTATTTTGAGTTGTAATTTTACTCTACTTGTATTAGAAGCTATTTATAAGAACTTTTGAGTGGCAATCTTTTGTTCTAAACTAAAATATTAGTTTGGAGTGAGTAGCTACGATCAATTTGATTGTAGGCTAGTGAGTGACTAGATGTAGTCACTTATGTTATAAAAGAGTTTTTTAACCTGAAACTGCTCGTTGTTGTTAGCAAAGTTTGTGAGAAAAATCCCAAAGTTGGATTCGTTGTTTTTACTCCTCCCTTGAGTAAGAAAGTTTTCTACGTAAGATTGTTGTTTTCTTTATTTTCCGCATTTATTGCAGGAATTACAAGAATCGGTTTAACAAACAGGTTTTGAGGAAAATGTAAACTTCTGGTTGAGAATTCTAATTGGTCGATACACTATTTACTCCTCCTCTAGTGTATAAGTGGTGTATAAGTTTACCATGCGAGAGGTAGGTCAAGGGGCTGGGGATGGCGGGGTTTAATATGGGGTGGCGGTGTGGATAGGGAGTACTGAAAGTGAGTTCAAAAAAAATTACTTTTAGTAGGGAAGTTATTTTTAAAAAAAAATGAAGGAAAAGGAGTTTATAAGATAAAAATTTTTAGAATATTTAATTCAGCCAAATATAAAAAAATTGAAAAATATTTTTCAGATAAAGTTTTCCTCCCTGCCAAGCACACCCTATATGTGTAAGTCAATACCAACACAAGATTATATTGATATGTTATGTCTAGATCCTCTATTGCTGTAAATTAAATTTTTATCTATCTGAATTTACTTGCAAACCCCTAGAAACATTTAAACTAATAATGAATCTCAAAGTGCTCTAACTAAAGTCAAAAGGATTCTTACATTCTTTCACATACGTGCTCATCATGTTAATAGAAAGTGTAAGGAATTCCGAATCAAATACTTTTTGCGCAAATGGGAAGATGACAAGGGAGTCTACAGTTGACGACTTTGGTCGCTTCTTTTTGTTGTCAAATCATTCCTCCTCTGACCTTTATGGTATAATTAGCTCATTGAATTAGCAAAAGAAAAATTAATAGTAGAAATTTACCTTTACCTTCAAGAATGGACGAAGTGAACACTAATGATTACCGTGCAGTAAAGAATTCCTCATTATAGTTATGCAAATAATAAAGAAGAAACTGTTTGAAGCTTATTGGTATTTTGCCTAAGTCAACAATATGCTAATGACCAGCAGAGTATCTTTCATTATTGTTAAATCGAATTTACATAAACCAAGATTACAAAAATATTTGGAATTAGGATGCTTTTGTAAAACGGTGGAACCTTGATTCTTAAAGAATATAAAGAAAGTTAGAAAGAAGAAAAGAAGCTCTCAAACAATATTTTAGGAATCAGCACAATATTTGCAGAGATATGTTGGGTACGAAGAACACAGTTTCATATTTAGAAGTTATTCATGAGAATAAATTGTATATAAAGTGTAGTGATACTTTTATAAGTATGAGACTTTTAAAGAAAAATTAAGTGAATGTGATCCAAAACGAATATTATTGTATTATGTTAAGAGTGTCTATTCTGCCAAACAGGATGAAGATGCATCTTTGACTTAACTTTATAGCGGCTAAGGGAAAGGCAAAAGGAGAATAGTTTTATGTTGAGTAAACACGAGCACACACTTTTATACATTTGGATGCAAACGGTTGGTGTATTGCTGCACTAGAAATAGACCATTCTACAAGTAGAAAGTGACGTTAGAGTCCTATTTGGCCCATTACTTAATGAGTGGACTCAGCATCTCTCTCTCACTGTCATGACTCATGATACACTGAGTATCTTTTAACCCTTGTAACAAGAATTACAAGTAATAAATATAATAAGTTCACAAAGATCTTACATGTACTACTCCTTCATCCCAATTTATGTTTGATTGAGCACTAAGTTTAAGAGAAAAAAATGACGACTATTGAAGTTTGTAGTATAAAACAAGTTGTAGATATTTTTATGACAATAAATCATCTCATTAAAGATAAAATAAAAGAAAATTAAAATTAAATTATTACTAAAATTTAGAAGGTATTATTTTTTTGAACCGACCAAAGAAAGAAAGAATACCATGTTAATTGGGGCGGGGGAGTAGCATATATACAAGAATCTATACTCAGTTACCACCTACACTTGCCTTGTGTTGTGTCTAAAAAAGAGTGGTCCCCTACGTGTATAACCATCACAAGTCTCCCCACCACCAACAGCAGCCACTAACAGTGTCAAGCACCATCAACAAACAAACATTTAATTAACCCCACCATCTCCCTCGCTTATCCTTCCTCTCCTACCAATAAATAACACAAGAATACCCCCATGTGATGTTTCTATTAAGAGCTTCTGCCACCATATTTCTCAACTTTCCTTCTTTCTTTTCTTTCTTTCTTTCTTATAGTAGTAAGTATTATAGGTATATAACCACTCCGTACTTGTACTAATACCAACATGACATATTTCAGACTTTGATGCAAATAACATTATATATATTGTTACTACTTTGTTGTCAGCTCTTTTGTGGTAGTAACTTTTACTCCTATATTTTATGTTTTCTTGATACTAAGTGACATTTCAAGAATTCCGTACTTTGTGTTCACGGTTACCCCTACAACAACAACAAAGTACTTTCTCTTTTAATCTACCGGAGATGCCAACGCCAGTTAGTAGTGCCAAGCAATGCTTGACACAAGAAGCAGCCATAACCCTTGACGATGCTGTGGCCGTGGCAGCTCGTCGCGGCCACACTCAAACTACATCTCTTCATTTCATATCTTCTTTATTATCTCTTTCTTCTTCATGTTTACGTGAGGCGTGTTCGCGTACACGCAACAATGCGTACTCAGTACGCGTCCAATTCAAAGCTCTAGAACTCTGTTTAGGGGTGTCAATGGACCGGTTGCCTTCGTCGCCTAACAAGATCGACGATCCACCTGTTTCGAATTCTCTCATGGCTGCCATAAAGCGATCTCAAGCGAACCAGAGACGACAGCCGGAGAATTTCAATTTTTATCAGCAACTGCAACAGCAGAATCATTCAGCTTCTTGTTCTTCAGTTCCAATAGTTAAAGTTGAGCTGCGGAATCTCATAATTTCTGTACTTGATGATCCTGTTGTGAGCAGAGTTTTTGGTGAAGCTGGTTTTAGAAGTTGTGATATTAAGCTTGCTATTCTTAGGCCTGTTCATCAACTCTTCAGATATTCAAGATTCAGAACACCACCCTTGTTTCTGTGTAATTTAAGCAGTCAAACGGATTCGTATAACCGTAGTTTTAGCTTCCCTTTCTTGGGTTTTAGTGGGGGAGAAGATGATTGCAGGAGAATTGGGGAGGTTTTTATCAAGAATAGAGGAAAAAATCCACTGCTTCTTGGTACTTTTGCACATGGTGCTATGAACAGTTTCTTGGAAATGGTAGAGATGAAAAAAGGAGGAGGAATTCTTTCCCTTGAGGTATGTGGATTGAGTGTGATTTCTATTGAGAATGAGATATTAAGGTTTGTTACAGGGGAATGTGATGAGGAATTAGTGAAGTTGAAATTTGAGGAAATTGGAACTACAGTGATGCATAGTATAGGGTCTGGTCTTGTTGTCAATTATGGAGATTTAAAAGTTTTAGCAAGAGATGATTCTTCCATTGATTCTTGCAGGTATATAGTTAGCAAATTGATAAGTTTATTAGAAATTTATCATGGGAAATTATGGTTGATTGGGTGGGTGGAGAGGTATGAGATATATTTGAAAGTTTTGAATAGATTTCCTTACATAGAGAAAGATTGGGACTTGCAAATTTTGACAATCACTTCTAAGGAAGAATCATTTCCCAGATCCAGGTAAGCTGAAAACTCTTTCCAGTAGATGTTCAATTTGTTAAATTATTTCACTTGGTTTCTTTAGTAATTATTGTTACCATGAAGTGGAACTGTGTATGATGTACTTTAGATATGCAGGCAGCATATCTTAGCTTTTTGATTCTGTTGTTTTTATCTGTGGTGTAGTTTGTTTGCATTTTCTTGTCCGATACTGGTGAAGGACTAGTCCAAGTAGACATGTGAGACTTTTTTGACAACTTTTAGTTTTTAAAAAGGGCAGCCCGGTGCATTAATGCAGCGTCCAGGAAGGGTCGCACCCCAAGGGTGTGAGGTAGACAGCCTACCATAATACAAGTATTAGTGGCAGCATCCACAGCTCGAATGCATGGCCTATATAATTCCAAGCAGACATGTGAAACATTTTGACAACTTTTAATTAGTCACTAACTTTTAATTAGTGACTGCTTCCACGGCTCGAACATCTGACCTATAGTTTTTAATGAATCCTTTAAAAGATAAATTATTTAGTGTTATTAACCGGTTGATATGTTAAATGAAACAATAATGAGTACTAGTTTTAGTTAGGCAAAATACCTTAAACCACCCCTAAACTTGGCTCAGATTATTAGTATCCTCCCCGAACTATGCCCGGTCTTAATTACCCCCCTCAACTTGGCCTTTTGAGAGACATTACCCCCTAGACGTTGATGTGGCAAAAAGTGTGGGTGCACTCGCCTGCCACGTGGATTTTTCCTGTATATGTAGCATTTTTTTGAAAAAAAAAATATATTTTTACCGTTTTAAGAATATTACTTTTTTAGATATTTTTTTTCGAATACAATTTATAATAAAACTTGGATAGAACTACATTATTTAGGCTATATATTTTTATTTGGCCAAAAATAATAAAGTTTTAGTTAATACTTTTTTGAATTTGACCTGAAAATAAAGATTTATATTAATTTTAGATTGTCCAGTTTGGTTAATAATTGAGAATATCCTTGTTGAAGCTAACAATTTCTGAGGTTGAAGCCGGAAATTGTGTATATTAATTCAAAATTCAGAAGAAAAAAAAAAAGATGAAGCTTCTATTCATGCGAAGCCCAACCTCTTGTCCGAGAAAATAGTGTAGGTGAAAATTGAAAATTACTTTAAAGGAGCTGAAATAGTTTATGTGAGAAATAAAGTTCTTCATTCAACAGAACCTATAGATGGTTATTAGTGAAAGTGATGTTCAGCTATATATAGTGTACAGTATCATTTAGCAATGTTTTGTATTCCCATTTCATCTTTTACCCTGGTTGTATAACTTATGAATGCTGAATTAAAAGTTTCAATCACATTCTTAATGTTGGATTAAAAGATCCACACTTGTGATATACTTAACAGCTTGATGGAATCATTTGTGCCGTTTGGAGGATTGTTTTCAGCACCAGCTGCTGATGATGATATTAAAAGCTGCTCATACCAGAGTGCATCCCGCTGTCACCTCTGCAATGAGAAATGCAAACAAGAGATAAACACACTCTCAAACACTGGATTTAGCGGTGTTTCAGTTGCACATCACTGCCAATCAAGTCTGCCTTCTTGGTTGCAAATGACTGATCAACTCCGCTCTAATGGAGGACTAGATGCTATCAAGGTCTGTGTTTCTCTCAATTCTACTAGTCAACTTCTCTATTTTTTTAGTAGCATAATATTAGACAAAGAAGGCTCTAGCCTGGCTGGGTTCTATGGTTTCAACTATACTCGTTACTTTTGGCTGGAAACTATGTATACATATGCAACATGAAATATAAATATACATAAAATAAGATTACACTTTTATATATTTACGAAGAAACTTAACTTAAATAGCTGCAAACTCAACTGCTTAAACTAAAAATAGCCCACGGATGATATATATATATATATATATATATATATATATATATATATATATATAAAATTCCTGTATAAATGTATGCAGTGCTGTGTATAATCAGTATATCATCTCTGTCTACCAGCTAAGAAAAGTAAATGTTGAATCCGGCAGGCTATATATTTGTGAAAAGACCCTGTATATGAACCCACTTATTTCCTTTTGTTAAGGTTCAATTGTTTTCTCCTTCGATACTTTAACTAATCTGAAGTGATCTATTTTCCTAATTGTGTGCCTACAAATTTTCAAAATTAATTAACTACGAGTGTGCTTGGTTGGTATGACAAAAGTCATTTTCCGCTAGAAAAAATTTATTTTTGGCACACTAAAAATATTTTTCAGTGTTCCATTGAATATTCAAATTTAAAAATAATATTAGCAACTCGTAGTTTGTTTTTATGAAACTTGGAGAGTGTTAAAGATTAATAATAATATATAAATGTCAGTTAGAGCAAGTAATATGAAGCTAAAATAAAAATATTTGTAAGGAAAATGGTTTCCACCTACATAAGTTTGGGAAAGTCATCATTCTATTGAGAAATATTTTCTTGAAAAATAACTTTCATCATGTACCAAACACGCCTTACAGTAGAATAAATCTTAACATTGTCCCAGTATAATCATGTAATAACTTCGTTATATGACTTCAGTGCAGGCCAAAGATGATAAAATGGTATTGGGTGCTAAAATTGCTGGTTTGCAGAGAAAATGGGACAATCTCTGCCAGCGTTTACACTACAATCAACCATTATCCAAGACTAGCAGTTTTCAGTTGGCTTCTCAAGTTCCATCAGTTGTAGGTTTTCAAGTTATTGATCAAGACCAAAACGAAGGCATCAACGACGACAAAAGCAGCCACACAAATGCATCTTCAGCAGAAACTGGAAGGAAGATAATGAATTCCACAGTCTCTTCATCAAATGAAAGCAGTCCTTTAGGTATGATATCAGAGGCTGGCAATGATAAATTTCTCTCCAAGTTTAGTGAAACGCCTTCAAAAAGTGTCGATGAGCGTGGCCTCAACTCTCCAGCCTCTGTAACTTCAGTGACAACAGATTTAGGTTTGTCTGTGGCCTCTACTTCTCCAGGCAAAGAACAAGAGCAGCTGACAAATCAGAGTAGCATCAATCAAGCACATAACATATCATGCAATGTATCTGCAAGTGCTGAGGTGGTCTCGGGAGGTTTCTTTAACCGGTCCCCTCTATCGTCATCTTCTAATTCTCTTCAGTGTCTCCACAAGCAATTGGATCCAAAAGATATCAAGATGCTATACGCGGCTCTTATGGAAAAGGTTGCCTGGCAAGAGGAAGCTGTAAATGCTATTAGCCATACAATAGCTCAGTGCAGAAGTAGAAACGAAAGAAGCCATTGCACACGTCGTGGGGACATATGGCTCAATTTCCTCGGACCTGATAAGATTGGTAAGAAGAAAGTTATGATTGCATTGGCGGAGATTCTATATGGAAGCACAAACAACCTAATCTGTGTGGATCTAAGTCTCCAGGACGATGTCGGGTTGTTTGATCTCCAGGTATTGAATAGATACGATGTGAAATTCAGAGGGAAGCATGTTGTTGATTATGTTGCTGAAAAATTGAGGAACAACCCCTTATCTGTTGTTTTCCTTGAAAATGTCGATAAAGCTGACTTACTCGTTCAGAAAAGCTTGTCCCAGGCTGTTAAGACGGGTCGATTTTCTGATTCTCATGGTAGAGAAGTTAGCATAGCTAATGCAATCTTTGTGACAACATCATCAAGATTAGATGAAGAAACAACTCTTCATTCTACCAAAGAAATATCTCATGACTATTCCGAGGAAGATATATTGGCAGCTAAAGGATCGCAGATCCAGATGCTAATAGCATTTGATCTTGCAGATGATGTCGAAAATCCCAACTCAAGTACATTAGTAACCAGTAAAAAAAGATCATCTAGCCGTATCATTGTGAATAAAAGAAAGCTTACTGGTTCGAGCGAAAGTGTACATCAGCAATGTGGAAGCTCGGAGATGGCCAAACGAGCACACAAGGAATCAAACACATGCCTAGATTTGAATCTTCCAGCTGAAGAGACTGAAAATTATGACACATTTAATGGAGATTCTGGATGCGACTCATGGTTGAAAGAATTGTTTGCACAATTTGATGAGACTGCGATTTTCAGGCCATTTGATTTCGACTCTCTGGCTGAGAAGCTGTTGAAAGAGATCAGACTATGCTTCCACAAAATTGTCGGTCCAGAGTGTTTGCTAGAGATGGACACGAAAGTATTGGAACAGATTCTAGCAGCAACATGTTTAACGGACAGGAAGAAAGTAGAAGATTGGATTCAACATGTTCTTAGCAAGGGATTTGTGGAAGCTCAAGAAAGGTATAGTCTAAGTGCTCGTTCTGTAGTGAAACTTGTGACTTGCGAGAGTAGTTTCCAAGAAGTGCATATACCAGGAGTTCTCCTTCCTAGTAGAATCATAGTGAATTAAAAGATATAAGTTTGCCTATTTATATGTAATATATAGTGTATAAACATTTTAGCACGTAGTTAATTATGCATGTGTTGCCCGATTCTATCCAATGTTTTATTGGTTTTTGCGGGTCACGTTTGTATAGTTTTAAGGGCATAAATATTGTAGATTTCACCTAAGGTATCTGCAAGCTCTGAATTATTTATGTGTTATGAGTTTATCAATGTTGCTCCCTATTGTATTATACATTTATTCTGTCTTTTGAACTTTTTCCTCTTTTGGGGGTCTACAAGTTACAAGTTGTGTTCATATTCCAATCAAAGTGACACTCTTACTTACCCCGTTATATTATACTCCGTATGCTATAAAAAGACGATCGACAGCTTTTGTACTTAAAACTCTATAAAGCCATATAATGAATTTTTCAGTTGATATTTTACTAGTATTATGAATTAATGAAGAGGTGGACCTACGGACCCGCAAACCTTGGGAAAATTACTATATATACCTTGAAAAGTGAATTTATACTTATTTAGGCATCTTGATACACCAGAGTTGATTGGAAGTACGGGTGGAATCTATGCTTAGCTTAGCTTTTGTATGGGATGTTCCTAGTTCGAATGTTGACTACCTCTCCTTCCTTAATGTTTTTCCATTTTTAGCATAACGACTAACTGCAGCCCAGATTTTTTTGATGTATTTATTGTTTGCTCTTTTATTTTAGGTTCCTCCCCCCGCCCAACATACACAACACCCCAACCCTCTTTTTCTTTTGATTAATTAGATTCCCTCATTCACGCCACCCGTCAGTCATCACCGGAAGTTCTCCGCCGGACCCAATAACTACCGATGAATTCCTCACCTCTGTTTATATTGAAGATAGTGGTGCCCCCTCTGTCTTCAAATACTAATGTATACGAGTTTTTAACACAAAAGCAAATCCAAATTAACCTAAATTATGGTAGAATTAAATCAAATGTTACAAAATTGTGTTTTGCCAAAAGTAATATATAAATCCAAACATCATGCATAATACAAAAGGAAAAGTTGGTACTAGTAATAAAATTGTACTAGGGAGATTAAAAAAAAAACAGAGAGGGCCGAGGACGGATTCAGGAGAAACAAAGTGAAAAACGTACCTGTTTTAAAATTGAGGGGGCTAAGTGGCATGTTCTTAAACTTCAGGTGATACTCGGCAACTCCACAGCAGCACTATGAAGACTGTCGAGGACAAGAAAATGGCCAAAAGAAACGAATTATCTCTATTCCTTCTTATCTGGTTCCTGGTTTTAATTTTCACTAGTCTCTTGGCACGTGCGTTGTACGTGTTTGTAAAAGTTTTCGATATTATTTAAGCGAAGCTTTGACTAAGTATCTATTTTGAAAATAAGGTTCATAAATTAAAGAACCGGAAAGGTGAAAACACCCTTGAAATGACGAAAGGACATAATTATATAATTCATTTTCTTTTTACAAATATAAATTGCATCATCGTTCAAATATAACTTATTTTGAATCGGTAGCTTCACAGAAATAGGTATAGTTCCAAATTTCACTACTATATTAGACCATTAGTATTAAGTCACAAATGATTTAGTCTTATATGATTGATGCAGTGAATGGAACATGTGCTAAGTCTAAAGACAACAATTATTAATCACATAATACCAAAAACTATAAGCTAGCAAGAATCACACACCATGCAAGTTCTGCAAAATCATACATGTTGGCTGCTTTTATTCTTCCCATCTTCTCTAATTAGAAGACAACAACTAATCAACCAAGTATTGCATTTCGATGAATCAGGAATATCCTCTTTCTTTTAGCTCAATCCAATGATGTTGATGTTTAGTCGGTCAAACATCATGATCCACCTCTCCTTAAATCTGACTACCAGTGACAATCTGATGCAAGTAAGGTTGGTAATTTATGTAAAACTTCTTATTCTAAAGGATGTGTTATGCAACATATATAACATAAATAATAAAAATATTGTGATAAAACATGATCTTGGCAGTTCCTATTAATCTGGCTTAAAATTAGATAACTTATTAAGATTAAAATTGTGGTGTTGTAAGGAAAAGTGAAATTCTAGTAATTATATAACTAAATTTAAGGTTCATCAGTTGAGAATATATTGAGTATAGGGATATAGTAAACAAGACCAGACCAGTTTAAAATTTTCTTAAATGGATGTGAATTGAATTTAACAAAAACAATCATAACTAAATACAACCCAATTTGATGTTTACACCAGTAATATTTTTCTTTCCTATAGTTTTAATTATTATGGTAGACCTATAAATATTTAAACTTTAATGTGTATAATAATTCTTTATTTATGACATCGATGAAGATAAATCAAATGCACGTTGAAGAGCAATCATAGCAAATTATGGTTCCACGTGCGTGCTTAATCTTCTTAACAAAATACTCTATATTTCCATGATACGATAAATAGAACCAACAACTGGAACTAAATTAATTTCAGTTGACATACCTTTCCTCCTTCAATAAGAGGTACAATACTCACTGCAAACTATAAACATTCAACAAATTTTGAGATTGATGAAGAGTGTTGCCTTTCTAATGAACTGAGTCCTCAGTACTAAATCTGCACAATCCATGACGAAATATCTTACCTTTCATAATTGTAATCGTTTTTTTGGTTTGGTAAATAAATGGCCTTTCATAAATGTAAGTTAAGGGTAGTTCTTACTTGAAAAAGGCATTAATTTATGGGTGGGCTAAATAATTGTATGCTAAATTTTTTTCCTCAAAAAGATGACTTGTCAAGTGCTGTTCTTCATGCCACGACAGAAATTAACACCACGAATGAAATAAGAGTTTCTTGATAAGTAAGGATTAAGGAGTCCATATCTTTAATCCTGACTCATATACTCGCATTGGATATCTTCAATCCTGACTCATATGCTCGCATTGCATAAACAAAATTCCATTATCTTTGTTTCATGTGAAATCCACATAATCATAGAGAAAAGATTGAATAACACATGAGAGAATGCATTTTCACAAAACATAACACTAAAAAAACCTCGGTTCGTTATAAAAAAAAAAATATGACCAAACAGTGTTTGATCAATTTATCTACTATCCCGCCGAAGTACCAAAACTCTAAGTCTTGAGAAATTATTTGGACTGTCATCTATGGCGTCACCCACTTGTTCACTTCTCCAGAACACTCTATAAAACGATTAAACTTGTTCACTTTTTTACTTATTGTACAAAAATAGCCAATAGATAGCTAATGAAATTCTGAAACGAAACTAAAAGCACAGCAAATTATGGAAGAAAGTGTAACAGAAAAGAGAATTTGGTGAAGGGAAGCTAGATATCAAACCTAATGCTTTAACAGAAAAGAGCGAGACATTGCCATGGGATTCCGATTTTTAAACACAAGAAAATTAAATGGTGCTAACTCTTTAGTCTTTGGGAAGATGATCTCCCAATAGACGTATGTCCCTTCAATAGGTGTGTATTGGTTATTTTATTATTAAATTAAATTTAGTAGGGCAAGGGTAATTTCGTAATTTGACTTTCAACTAAGAGCTTCATGTTTTTAATATATTGTTGATTTAATATATTTTAGATTCTTGTAGTTTCAACGTTCTTCTCTTTGTGGCTTGTTTTGGTTTCTCCTGACATTTCTTTGCTGAGCTTAAATCCTTGGGCAGTCGATTGTATTATCAGAGCCGATTAGGTGATAAGGGAGTTTCATTGGAGCGTAAAGACACAAATGATGAGGGGTTCAGTTTTGGGTTTGTAGATTAGCATTTTGCCGGCTTGATTTTATCTGGACTATAGCGCTTTGAATTAGTATAATTGTTTAATTTTTAATTCATAATACAATCAGATGAAAACTTTGATCTAAAACACTCTGAAAAATTTAATTTGGTAGTATACTACATAGCTGTTCCGTTTTTTGTTTCTCCCTATCTCTTTAAAGAGAGTCATATGAGCAATCTTCCAAGTATTGAGGAGAGTGCAAGTGTGAAAAAAGTTGAGAATGGATGATTCAATTTAACAAGTTTGTTTTTTGTTAAGCATACATACACCAGCAGCTTTGTTTGGCAACATCCTCTTGGTTACAAGAGATGGTAATAATACCATCTTCTCAAAATGGAGCAAATACATTAGATAAAGGTATTTTTACCTAGTTATACTGTAATAGAAACTTATTTATCACTTTTATTTAGGTTCCTCGTTAATTACTTTGTAAATCTATATTTACAAGTTATATACAAAACCATAAAAAAGAAAAAAAATCAAGATCCCTTAATTTTACCCTGTCAGTTACAAGACACCCACCCCCATTCCAATAACCTCCCCCACCCCCACCCCCCACCCCTCCCCACATTTAAGATTCTAATTTTTTTTTCAAAGGATATCAAAAATATTTATCACTAAAATCTCTCTTTAATTTTTATAACCCCCCCCCCCCCCCCCCAATTTTCGATTCTTTTCCTTTTCCAAAGATTTTAAACCCAATTTCTCTCTTTCTTACTAATCACTCAAAATCTCTAATTCTTATTTATACAATGCAGAAAAAATTCAGAATATTGCTCTAGAATCAAGCTGTGGGTAAGTTTTGAATCTTGTTTTCTTTCTTTTTAAAATCTTTATTGTATGTGACTTGTATATTGTAAGCACGTAATTTTTGACCCGCACATTTGAATTATCTTTAATAATCTTAGTATTTTTATAAAGCATAAGAAATTGAAAAAATACAAAAATAGCTTCATCCTTATAATATTTCTCATTTTTTAACATATATTTGTTTAATGTCCTTAGTGCTCTTTTGGTAGTAATATTATTTTAATTTCGTTTTGATTTTAACCCACGCCTATTTTTATTCTTAGTATGGTATTTGAAAAGGACCAAAAATAGTTTTGTTTTAGTATTTACTTTAATTTTAATAAGTTACTCTACTTAAATAGGATCAACTAATATTTTTGTAGCAATTTTATCGTTGTTTTTTAGGAAAGAGTTGATATTGGTTTGATGGTTCATTGGTAATGAGCCCAATTTCGAGCACAAATTTTTGCCATCAATGGCCAGAATCGGCAGCCCCTTTGAGCCCAATCTATCAACCCACATGATCCAATGGCCTATATTTTCCCAACCTTTCATATAAAAGCTGACATTAACACCAAACCCTAATCACTTGGACCCTAGGAGCGGAAAGAAAGAACAGAAAGAAAAAGGTTAAAAAATGAGAGGAGCTGTTTCTTTACTAAAAATATCCTAGGTATTGTCTTCTTCTTCCTTTTCCAAAAACAAACAGAGCTTCTCACAATTTTTAGCTATTGAAACTCTATTAAATTACCTCACAAGCTCCAAAAATAAGCAGTCATTTTCTCCATAAATCCAATCATTAAAGCAACCTTGAACAACCCCATCTTCCTCCATAAATAGCCATGGAATTCCTGCTGAAAAAAAAAACTCCAAAAAACTACAACGAAACACCTAAAGTCCAGCTCTAAAAACACCATTAAAATAGCCCCCTTAACCACCCAAAACCACCCCAAAAACGTCACCCATCAACAGCCCCGAAATCTGCTTGAAATCACGCCAAAATAGCTCCAAAACGAGCTGAAAAATACTTCCCAAACCCAACAACCCTGAGCTGAAAATTGCTCCAAACTCAGCTGAAATCTGACATTGAAATGCACCAAAATCAGCCGTGAAACAGCTCCTTGAATCTCCATGAAAAGCCATAGAAAAGCTGCTCAAAAGCTCCGAAAAGAGAGCTAAAAATCTGCCCGAAATGCAGCCATGAACCTCTGTTTTCACCACCAAATCAGCAGCCTCAACACCATCCAAACACCTCTGTTTTCCTCCCCTCAAAATAGCCATGAAGGCTGGCCATTTTCGCAGCTCTTAACCACCAAAACATGCCCCCAAAAACTCCAAAACTCAGCACCTCTAACCAGCAAAAACGCCTCCAAAACACCATTAAAACACCATCTTCAATCGAGTTTTGAGGTCGCCTGTTCGAGGTTCGGATCAATAGCTCGTTTGTTTTGCTTTGCTAGTTTTTGAGATCTTATTTCAAGTTCATCGAAAATTTTCAACAATAAAGGTCAGTTTCCTACTGTATTTTACATTTTATCTTTACCTGTTCTTTGCTTTATTCCCATCTAGATGATTTCTAGCCCATTTCAATGTTTTCAATTTGATTACTTGATTAAAAGGCAAGAAAACAAAATTCTTCTAAATGGGTTAAGCTTGTTTGTTAAGGTTTGATGTAAATAATTAGTTGTTTGTTGATGGTATTGAACCTTGAAATGCTATTTGATAATGAACCATTAACAGAAAAGTGAAGTATTATGCCATCTGCAATTGAGCTGGGTCTTGCAATTTTTGATTGGCAAAAATGATAATGTTGGTTGTTAAATCAAATTGAAGAATGGGCCATTTTCTTTAAGACCATCTGATGGGCCTTAGGTAACGTAGAAAAGGTTTGGGCCAAAAGAAAAATTTAGACTATTATTCACAATATATTCATATTAACTTAGATATTAAATAATCATAATAATCGTAATTTGCTTTAGGCCCGATTTAGATCAGTATTGCGATTATGTATACGTTTGCGTAATATAATTGCAAATTTAACTCTAAAGACTCGAGGAATGCGTTCGCGCAACTTCAACCAAACTTTCTTAATAAATCAACAAAAACGTTATTAATCGTGGGCACGTTCGCGTGATATGATTTTGACGCGCCAAAAGAAAATAGTATACGTACGCGTAACTCAATTCTTTAATTACGAATAATTCAAGTGATTTAAAAGCGGTAAAAAGAGAAATGCACATAATTCCTAAAAATGAGTAGTTAAACAATTAAAGCCAATTTTAGTCAATAAAAGCGACCGTGCTAGAATCACGGGACTCGGGGAATGCCTTACACCTTCTCCCCGGTCAACAGAATTACTTACCCAAACTTTATTTTCGCGGACCGATAAAAATAGAGTCAAACCTTCCTTTTGACTAGGGATTCAAATAAATGGTGACTTGGAACACCCAAAATCAATTCCAAGTGGCGACTCTGAATAATAAAATAATCCCTATTTCAAAATTGTCACTTTAATAGGAAAAACTCTTTAACCCACTACAATCCATAACACACATATCCTTCGGGGGTGTAAAAAAGAGGTGTGACAGCTCTAGCGACTCCGCTGGGGACAACCAGAATTCGAGCTTGTACATGTTGACTTTTATTTAGCTTTATTAATTTTGTATATGCTGTGATTTATTTGGGCATAATGTGCTACTTGTTTGCTTTTTACCGTTTTGATATTGTTGAACTGTACTTATAAACTGTTTTCTCACGCACCCCTTCTGAGTCTACTTGAAATTAAAATTGGGCATTTGCTTGACATAGCCCGCTTTCTTTGAGATAGCCGAGGTGCTTGTCACCCGGTGAAGGATTTTAGTCACACCTGTTTTAGGCGGGGAGCACCACCAGTTAAGCCGGAAAGCAATGCTACCGGTACACTGACCCTCCTCGGTTCGAGTTGTCCGCTCGAGTAAGCCAGTCTAGATACCTTCTCCACCAGGATTTAAACCTAGAAGAACAAACCTCATGCCGGATATCCCTAGTAGGTTCGCTTTATGTGCATCATGTGCATTTGACTTAGCGAAACTCGGCACAAGGGCCGGGTCCGTATAAGACAAGTATCCTATCTTAGACCATCATGTTCACGTATGTGCTACTTGATACATCATTTGGAAGACTTACTTGCATTGTTGACCGGCTTTAGAAAATTCATTTCAAAATGGGCCCAAAAAAATGTTCAAGTGCCATGTTTCCCATGTTCCGTCAAAACTGACCGAACTACGCGGGTCTGATTCTCACCGGATGTGAAATACGTAGGCAAACCTCATCAGTTCCGACCCCAATTTTCAAAAATCCAAAAATATTTTCCTTTAGTTCGTTCTTTAGGAATCTTTCCTTAGAAAAATAAAAAAAAAATAAAAAAAAAAGAGAAGAAGTTTTTAAACTCAAAAATAGTTTCCTTCTTTCTGAAGTCTTTCATATGGAAAAAGAAATAAAAGAANCCCAAAAACTCCAAAACTCAGCACCTCTAACCAGCAAAAACGCCTCCAAAACACCAGTGAAACACCATCTTCAATCGAGTTTTGAGGTCGCCTGTTCGAGGTTCGATCAATAGCTCGTTGTTTTGCTTTGCTAGTTTTGAGATCTTATTTCAAGTTCATCGAAATTTCAACAATAAGGTCAGTTTCCTACTGTATTTTACATTTTATCTTTACCTGTTCTTTGCTTTATTCCCATCTAGATGATTTCTAGCCCATTTCAATGTTTTCAATTTGATTACTTGATTAAAAGGCAAGAAAACAAAATTCGTCTAAATGGGTTAAGCTTGTTTGTTAAGGTTTGATGTAAATAATTAGTTGTTTGGTGATGGTATTGAACCTTGAAATGCTATTTGATAATGAACCATTAACAGAAAAGTGAAGTATGATGCCATCTGTAATTGAGTTGGGTCTTGCGATTTTTGATTGGCAAAAATGATAATGTTGGTTGTTAAATCAAATTGAAGAATGGGCCATTTTCTTTAAGACCATCTGATGGGCCTTAGGTAACGTGGAAAAGGTTTGGGCCAAAAGAAAAATTTAGACTATTATTCACAATATATTCATATTAACTTAGATATTAAATAATCATAATAATCGTAATTTATTTTAGGCCCGATTTAGATCAGTATTGCGATTATGTATACGTTTGCGTAATATAATTGCAAATTTAACTCTAAAGACTCGAGGAATGCGTTGGCGCAACTTCAACCAAACTTTCTTAATAAATCAACAAAAACATTATTAATCGTGGACACGTTCGCGTGACATGATTTTGACGCGCCAAAAGAAAAGAGTATACGTACGCGTAACTCAATTCTTTAATTACGAATAATTCAAGTGATTTAAAAGCGGTAAAAAGATAAATGCACATAATTCCTAAAAATGAGTAGTTAAACAATTAAAGCCAATTTTAGTAAATAAAAGCGACCGTGCTAGAACCACGGGACTCGGGGAATGCCTTACACCTTCTCCCCAGTCAACAGAATTCCTTACCCAAACTTTATTTTCGCGGACCGATAAAAATAGAGTCAAACCTTCCTTTTGACTAGGGATTCAAATAAATGGTGACTTGGAAAACCCAAAATCAATTCCAAGTGGCGACTCTGAATAATAAAATAATCCCTATTTCAAAATTGTCACTTTAATTGGAAAAACTCTTTAACCCACTACAATCCATAACACACATATCCTTCGGGGGTGTAAAAAGGAGGTGTGACATATATGATACATCAATACCCAAAACAATACTTGATACAATACTAATACAATTATAATACGATTATATTAAATTTTTAGTATAGAGTTGTGATTGAAACTTGAAGAAGATGAAGATCATAATCGTATCACAATTTTTCAGAAATGTATCGTGATTGTATTATAATTGTATATGTATCATGACTGTTGAATGAATTGTAAATGTATGACAATTGTATATTCATTGTGTATTATTACGAGCAGTTGTGAGTTCGTAACATATTTCACAGTTTGTATCACAAATATATGATAATTGTATATTAATTTATTAGTATTGTATCAGTCTATCAGATATTAGTTTGAGTATTAAAGTACCAGATACAAGTTATATACAGTTGTGATACAAGTATGATACAATTATTTTTTAGGCACTGATGTATCCGATATAATTCAAATACAATTATGATATAGTTATCATACAATTATCATTCAATTTCTGAATATTTCTTTACTTTCAGTATTGTCCAGTCTCCTAGCAAAAGACCGATGCAATTGATGAATTTTTAATAATATAAAACTATGGCCAATGGTAGGAAGAGAGAAGATGGAGATTGAAATGTAATTATCATCACATTGGAGAGCTTGAAAAACAACAGAATTATGGTAATCAACCAATCAGCACTTGATTGGGTAAACACTTCGATTAGTGGTGTGGATCCTTTGTGAAATAACCGATCCACAATAATCATTTAGCTGCCATTGATGCATTATATTTATGTTCACATTTTGCAGATCCTGTCCCTGTTGATATTACAAGGAAACGCCCGTACTCCATTGGTTTTATTGGGATGAAATTTGAGTTATCCTTCAAAATTTATTTGCTTACTTCTGATACTGCAATCAAAGCCTGCAGAAAACACATGCCTTTTAAGGAGCAATGTATATAATTTGTGAATTGAGAAGATGGAGAATCTGGGCAAAGATTAATGAATTTTGATGTTAAAAAAAGGAAGGAGAGAGAGAGGGGAGGGGAGAAAAAGGAAATGATATAAGTAAATTCCTTAATTGAATGCATTAATAATGGGGTGTGAGTATTTTAAGGAGCAATGTATATAATTTGTAAGAAAAACCTAGATACATTAATAAAAAAGTACAAAACATAGAAAAAATAGATAAATAAATTTCTAATATAGTATAGCTAGGTAAAAATCCCTTAGATAAATCGCCTTGGTTACAAGTTAACATACGTTCTCTTCGGACCCAAAATCACATTCTTCATTTAATTAAAGGTCAAATTCATGAACACGAAGACCAAAACCAGAATTAAACAATAATTTAAACATCAAATCCACTATAGTCCTATTCATTTTGTCTTTTACTTCAGATACCTTCTTGAAAAGAAGGAATGGTTATTAAGCAGAATTTTTCACTCCAGCAAACAAAAGAGACATCTTATGTGGTATTCAAGGAACATATGACCTCTTCCTTCTTTTCTTTTTTTTTCTTTTTTTTTTTACGTTATATTTTACAAACTTCCTCTGCAGTTATTAAGACTGTTTTAATATAACATTATGATCACATAATTAAAATTTTAATCCTTCTTTTTTTTTTTTTGCATTTTACCAGAATAGAGGGAATAAGCAAACAATTGATACACTTCATCTCTTTCAGCTTAAAAAAAGTGAATTATTAATTATTTTCAAAATTAATCAGTTTCTTGATTTCAGGCGTTGCTTACTTCTCGATTTCACTTACTTTTGGGTTTTAAAAAGAAAAAAAGGCAAATTTCTTTTACAACTATTAATACCAATATGACATCATGTAAGTCAAAAAATGATAAAAGAGGTCAAATGCCTTGAACTTTGCTGAACTAAACCATAAAAAACAAAATGTAATTAAGTCGTATTGTAAGAAAGACTCCAAATTAACTAAAAAGATAGTTTACCTTTGAGTAACATCGGCTTTTTCTGAATCTACCTAGGAAGTCCATAGAATTCCAGACAACATTTACTCGGAAAATACCTTCTGAAATTCCTTTTGATAGGTTCGGAAATAGCCAACTATAGAGAAATGGCCTAAAATATATGGCACCTGAAATACATTATCAATATGACTTCCTCTCTATATGGACTGAAATACATTATCAATATGACTTCCTCCTTATACGGACTGAAATAAATTATCAATATGACTTCCTCTTTATATGAACTGAAATACCCTATCAGTGTGACTTTCTTTTTATATGGACCTTCTCCCTATGAAATATGGAAGTACATGACATTTGATCATTTGGCATAAATACTTCCACAGGAATGCATCCGCTGCACGATTGAACAGAAAATGAGAAC
The DNA here is from genome assembly GCF_001879085.1 of Nicotiana attenuata. Lineage (NCBI taxonomy): Eukaryota > Viridiplantae > Streptophyta > Magnoliopsida > Solanales > Solanaceae > Nicotiana > Nicotiana attenuata. Next base: position 38,233 of record NW_017674987.1, read on the forward strand.
AACGGTGCAAATTTCCA
>NW_017674987.1:38263-66104 GCF_001879085.1 Nicotiana attenuata
CCTAGTCCTTCCCCCCCCCCCCCCCAAACCCCGCCCTCTGGCCATCCCTCTTTTCTCTTCTCAAAAACAGGAGTTCTGTATATCTGAGCAAAGTATGCAGCTTCATCAAGATATAGTATCTTAGTCGCTATGGAGTTTTCTCCTCTGGCATCTGTTTATATACCACCTCGCATGTTTTTTTAGGCCAATGCTAATCATTACTTTAAGGCTTGCAAGCATGACAAATGTCATTGCAGACAGAAGAAAAATCCAAAAGAGCCTCCAAGGAAGCGGATTATAGGGAAGATGAGCAGCGAACACAGGACGCAGCACCCGGATTACCTGACATGCAAAAGAGGTTGCTCGGTAAGGAATAAATGAGCATTTCAAGCTCTGTATAAAGGAAGGAAACCCACAAGTCCAAGGGAATAGATCCCGCTTCCCCTATGTTCCAAATCCATGAAGTACAGTATTTTGAAGTAAAGAGACTATGATTTTATTCAGAAATTATAATGATAGAAGATGGCGGCTTTAGACAAATCAGAAAAAACTTACCACACAAGCAGGTGCCAAAGGGACGAAAGTGAGGTTATTCTTCATATTTTCAGTCTGAATATTCAGTGTCTGTTAAAAGTCGACAATTAGAGTAACGTGAAAAACAGAATCTTCAGAAAGAAAAAAGTACAAGATGCCACAACGGCTTGGTAGAATGAAGAGTGTGATAGCAACATAGCAGTATAAAACTACAAATTATTCGAGCTTAACAGAGAAATCCACCAGCTTAAAGAGCTTGACTCTACAAGCAAAATCAAACAGCAGCCCATGAATTAAAAATACCTGCTTACAGAGATCTTCAAGAAACTCTGAAAAGGCAATCGGCTTGATATTGTTAAATTTTGCAATGAATGAATGCTTGATTATATCAATTGTCATCTCACTTACGTAGACGACAAATGCATTCTGCAGGATTCAAAAAGAAAATTTCTTTATATGAGCCAGTTCAAAAACAATTCAGCAAGTTGATCACTTCATTGCACAAGGAGCATCAGAGGCAGGCCTTACACAAAGAAAACTTTCAAACCAAGGTCCATCTGCCTCCAGAAGGTTTTGAGCTAACACAAATAAGAGAAATGCCGAAATATGGAACCGCTCCACTGAATCTGCCAACAGCCAATGGAATTAAAGTTTAAATGCACAGAAACTTTGTAATCAAGCACAAATATGAAAATAAAATCAGTACCATAGGATTGAGCATTTCCAAACACCATTAAGCTTAAACGAAATGATAAATAAAACAACAAATAAAGAGTCACCAGTCAGCAACTAATATATGGATGGGTGAACATGGAAACTAGTAAAAACAGGAGGAACAGATGAAAAAGAAAAACCACACCCATCAATAAAATCCAAATCCATCAGACAGGCAATCCCAAAATTGGCCCTGAGTTTCCTTCTCCTGAGGTGCCAAGAGCACTATGTCAAGGGAAGAGGAAATTCTTTTTTATGTTGCACAAGTTAGAGAGAGAAGGTCGGAAAAGATGTGCGATTGGTTATGCATAAACTGAAACTAACAATTAATGGACACCATCTGAGAATAGTGGGAAAATAGGTACTGCTACCGTTTCTACTTGATAATAGAAATAATATATTTGACTCTGCATGTGAGTACAATGAGCACTCTTCTGTGCATATAACAGGGCAGATCCGAAAGGACCATTTATCTGAATGTTGGGATGTACCACCCACACTGTCATTGAAAACAATGATCAACAAAGGACTCGACAATAATCACCTTATTTGTATTTTGTGTGTTAAATTTTTATTTTTATTCACATTTAAGACGCAACCTTAACAAAGTGAAATACAAGTCCTTTAGAACGGTAGTGAAACAAACAATGTGAAAGGTGAGTAAAAGTAAGGTCTCTAAGACTAAATATAACCATGAGAATCCTAGAAATGTGGATGTTAAGATTGATAACCAAGTCATATAAGATTAGACAAGATTAGAAATAATGACAGCCAACAGATGTTCAAATAGCACATATAAAAGAAAAATGAGAGAAAATGTTAAGGTTATATCCTACATAGACCTCTAAATGTAGAATCCAGTAAATGTCAATATGGCAGTTGAATGTTCTAGAAAAAGACAAGGTATACCTAAAATCATAGTGAGGAAGTCTCAAAAAACTACAATCTCTTGAAATTAATGCAAATATAGGTAAAAACATAAGAATGTAAGCAAAAGATTCATTTTTATTCTTCAGTTTGTAGCGCCTCTTTTTTTGTTGTGCCTTCTTTTCTGCAATGTAACGTCTCCTTTAACCAGTTCTATTTCTCTTCCTCTGCATCTTTTGACATACCTCTTTTTTCTATTCTACAGACCATGAATCTTCTAAAATGCAAATCACCTTCTTTTACCACTCCTGATTTTTGAGCTTTTGCTTTTGCTTCTCTTCTACTCTCTTAATAAAATTACTAAAGCACTTAAAGATTAAATTTAATCTACAGAAAATTTCTATTTCATAGTTGATTAATAGAAAATTGAGTTATCTTTTCTTCTTTTTTTATAAATGAAACTGAACATCAAATTTGCAATTGAACTTATCTTGTAATTACATTTTAGTGATGTTTAATTTTAGTTATTATATTGATAATGTCAATATGTTAGAACAGATGCTGAAATTAGTAACTTCATCTGAAATTGAGACTAAATTGACTGGGTGATATTTTTATGAAAAGGTAAATTAATTGATTGACTGACTGATTGGCATTGAGATGCAACCTATAGGGACTACAAACATGCCAATGAGAACATGCAACAGATGGAATCACTTCACACAAGATAATAAAGAAAAAAACCAGCTACCAACAGCAGATTCATAAGTAATTCTTTAATCATGGAGAACCTTCAAAATTTCAGGTAAATACTGCTAGAAGATAACTCACCAAAATACACTAGATTGTGAACGTTATCCTTGCTGTACCGTTTAAATACATTGCTCTTTATTTCCGCAAAATTGTTTGATACAAGCAAAGCAAATAATGCATTGTTGTGGGCAACTATACAGGTTGACAAAGTGATGGCTTGAGCTAGCAAGATGAAAGAATGAACAAGTATGGGGAGTCAAGGAAACCAGACAATATTAAGAATGAAATTTATCATATTGACCAGAATACAGGAATGGAAAGGATATTTGATGAAGCCACAGCTACAACTTCATCCATAATAAATCTTCTCATCCACAATTGCATATTTTCCGTTGAGCTATTTGCAAGCCCTTCTGCTGTATTAAAGAGAGTCTGCATCACATCTCCACTAAAGCTTTGGAATAGTCTATCAAAAACCTGCCGAGAAGGGCAAATATAGCCTTAAATTTTCTATAAATTGCAAAAAAAGGAGTTAACCAAAAATATTGCATATTGAATGATGTTAGGACAGCAACATGGACGTGTAATAAACCAATATCTTGTACAAGATTGGAATGAAAGGATACTTGATGAAGGATAGCTGAAACATATCCGAACATATGACTAGAGGTGCTTCTCCTTCGAAGTTATTCTATTCTTTAACAGCAAGAATGGGGACATATTTCATTTATTTTACTTTGAACCACAAACACGAATTACATTCTATGGAATTAGTTATGTTGTATCAGAATCCAGCCACCTTCAACATGATACGGCGACATAAAGTACAACCAATTTGTGGCATCTTAGCACATGCCCTTAATTATAAAAAAGTAGTCAACTTCTCACCTCCAACACATTGTAAACTACATAAAGCTTGATTGTCCCTTGACCACGAATCATGTGATAGATTAGGCTGATATCTGCCACAGCAAATTGCAAATAGGAGTAAGACTAAACAAACAAGAAACCAAGAATTGAGAAGTCTAAGCTCAGATGTGTGGTTGGGGTAATTAGTATGTAGCAAAAATTTAAGACTCTGGGTGAGGATTAAAGAATCCTACTGCACCTGTTTGTTGCAACAAAATCGCCCCACTGGCCAGGGCAACACAACAGCCAATATCAGAAAGCTCAACTGCGGAAAGTTTCTTGAACTGCCTGCCATGAGCATGGTCAGGTTATTTTGTAAACATAAGCTGCAGTTGAATAGATTTATTTTAACATAACAAAATCAAGGGTCAGGAAAGGAAGGAGCTAAGAAATAAAGTAAAGACGTGCTTCAGATGAGAGGGTGAATAAATTTTTTTAGAGTCACCATAACCAACAACAATAACAGAGGCAAGACATAAAATAAAAGCAAGGACAAACTCTTAAGTTTTTAAGGGAAAATCAAGACGACAGTCTCTCTTCTTCCCACAAAATTTGATTGGGAAGTCTCCTACTTCAGAGGTAAACAATAGAATAAGTTTGAAGGAAATATATCCCTAGCCTAGACTTCCGACCTCTTAGGTACTTAAGGGCATTACCCTTGTTTCAACTGATAGTCCTCCTGTAAGTTCCAGTCTGCAAATTCACTTAACCAAGGAACTATTACTTGGCAACGACAGAAACTTCTCCAAGTGCAACTGGAGAACAGTCTTGGAGAATATATTACCTCTGGGGCACCAACTGAACACCATTTTCTACAAAAAGAAACTTTAATTTCCCTTTTATTGTCTTTAAAATTATTTTATTTTCCAGGGACTGAAGTAACAAAGGAAGCAAGCTCAAACACCGTGAATTTTTTCACAGCAGAATTTGTAATGAAGTCTTCTTTTTAATTTTATTAATAATCATGCCTCATTTCTGTTACTAAATAAATAATGTTAGAATTGTTGCAATGTTCGATCTCTAGCATGAAGATATGCCCAATCACAAATAAACCCGAACAGAACACTAGACATGAAGGTATACCCAATCAGTAATAAACTCCCAAAAAACGCAAAAAGGACAAATCCTATATCAGTACACCCTCCAATAACTATCCCTCATCTCCTTCAAGTTGATATTTTAGCAACGCATACCATATGGCAGCTGCAAGTTCACACCAAAAGAAATTCAATGACAAACCAGTAACTAAAAGCTCATTGCACAATGTTCCCATAGGTTTCAAAACCACCAAAAATTATCAGCCTCTATGAATAGAGAAAATTCATTAAGAAGAAATGAATAAGTAATGAAAGAAAAACCTACCTATTCCCTCGAGTTCGGTTTGAGATATATAGTGATTACATATGGTTTAGTTTTTGGTAAAATACTGATTCTATGCAAGATTACATCCCTAATCTGTGCATAATTATGAAATTCATAACAAGTTAAATCAAACCTAAAAAATCAACATGGATTGGGGTAGTAAGGAAATCTTATGTTACTTCTAGACAAAATCTTAGATGAACAGTTTGATTAAAGGGTTAATTTGAGATTACAGAAAAAATTCTGCATCCCATCTGCTGTAAGGTCACAATGGTATGATGAATAATTTCAGGACAGTATGATAGACACAACTCTCCTGGAGAGTGGAGATCCCAAAAAATCATTTCAAGTTCAAAGAACAAAGGAAGAGTGAAGCATGAAATACCAACCTTGTTTTCAGAAACCTCCAGCAGATCATGATTATCCTCGTTGGCATGACAGTTAGCAGTGACAGGAATGAATCAAAGCAGACAAAAAAGCCAACATTAATAAGCTGCAAAAGCAATAGTTTTGTCATCCATTCAGCAAAACCAGCTTGATAGTTTATGAGATAAAGACTATATCCGAGAAGAACAGGTAGTGGACCTCCTAGTCTGCAGCTCGTTCCGAATAATATTGGGAAGTAAAAGTATTTAAAAAAAAGAAAAAAAGAACCCCAATTTGCACTATCACAGTCCAGGGCAGATAAATAACAGAGGAACAAAAGATGCAAGTCAAGAAGTGAACACCAGGAAACTGAGGGCAATGAAAGAATAATGTATCCAAAATATAATTTGAGAATGCTTCATAGTGCAGTGTCTTAATAAAGTATTATACCAGCTCACATCGCCATGGTAAGCGAAATATGGTATCATAAACTCTTTGCCGCTCTTTCTCATCCCCGCGGGCAACTGTACTCCTTAAGGAATTACCCGCATACATCTCCTCCATGAAGCACTTCATTGGTGACTTATCCACCGGAAATGTTTCTAACAAAATACCACACAACTAAAGTAAGAGAAAGGATACATGTGAAGTTTTCTTCTGCAACTAACATAAATTAGAAGTAAAATTTGAATTTAGAGATACAGGGTTCCAAACCTGCCTCTAAAATAGGACGAAAGCTAGGGACATTACTATGTGAATGAGACATCATTATTATTACATTACAAGTGATACCTCAAATTCCTAAAATGCTCCTCTAGTCCCGAGCTTGGTAAATAAGGCCATGGAAAATTATTTTCTTGCGGCCTTTAAGTGATGGGGAGGAGTCACTCTTGCATTCTCTCTCTTGGGTAGGTCAGTCTCGCTCTCTCTTTCCAGTAAGTACTATATCTGTTATGGTATAGTGTCGCGCCATTCTAGTAGTGTTTGTTAATTAGTTGTTTGTGTGTGGGAGGGGGGGGGGGGGTGTTTGTTAATGAGAAAAGGTAAATAAAGACCTTAGCCAAAAGCAAGGGATTCGGGGCCCGTACGAGAGCAGAGGCAGCATGGCAGGAATTCTCAAAAAAGAAAGAAACGAAAACGAGCAGGGAGGTAAGAGCGACTAAGACATATTTTTTACTAGGCAACCATCCCAACCCCTCCTCCCTCCCCCAAGTGAATTTATTGTCATATATTTAGCTAGTCTTCATGTTTAAAGTACAATGAGGTAGTTTCTCAACATGAGAAAAGATTTGATGATTAAGGATGCCTCATACAAGCTTCTCTCTAGAACTAGAATTTCTCTATTCAAGTATTTCGTCAATCTTTTCTCTACACGTTCCTCCAGTTGCCATAATATGTTCCTATTAGAGTCAGAACACAGTTAGGAAACATTGGCAGGAAATGAAAAACATTTAGAAAACCATTAAAGAAAAACAAAAAAGGTACATGCTTACGATTGGGATCTTCAGCCATCAACTTCTTCCAATCTAAAGACGCTTCCTTCTCCAAACTCCTCCCTGCAACCCCATTCATATTCACATTCACTTTGACTCTCGAATTTGACCTTGATTCCAATTCCTTAACAACACTCTCACTTTGTCTCTCACAAATCTGTGGTGATCCGACACTCTCTTTGGTCACTCCATTGACCATAATATTTCTTTGCCTCAACTCCCCAAACGGAAGTCCAGAAACTGAACTCACTGAACAATTACTCTCAGGCTTCGGCAGCGTAACAGGTTCCTCACATACCACAACACTGCTGCTCTGAGCAACACTGTAACAGTAACCGTTAAATTCCCCGACGGAGGATGAGCGGCCTAGCTGCTCGTCCGTGACGGAATATTCGGAAATTGTGGAATGCTCGGCGATTCTCTTGTGCTTCTTCTTTTTCTTCTTCCTCTTGCGGTTTCCGGTAGGGCTTGTGGCGTCATCATTAGGCAGAAGCTGCGGAGGAGGATCGGAATTGGATCGGAGGAGAGTCGGGGTGGAGGAATCGTAATCGTGATCTTCGTCTAGGATGGAAGTTGAGAGAACGTCAAATGAGACCTTGCGTCCAGTTGATCTCAACGCCATTGATGAAGTTAAAAGCTATGGCGATGGTGGCGGTTCATGGAGGTTGCTGATCGGCGATTAAGAAATGAGAAGGGAATCGGCGGAGAGGGGAGGAGGGTGGCGGTGGTGAAGATTTGGGAATTTTTTGGGTTGGGCTTGTAATGACCTGCCTTCTTTCTTGGGAAAATTTGTCCCCGAATTTGTAAGATAAATGTATATTTGGACTAAAATAGCCTTCAAACCAGAACACTTAAACACCTGTAAACAGCTCCTATGGAAACGCTTCCGCCGATAAACCTTTGTATTCTCTGTACTCGGATGATGTACAATTTGGTAAGGAGATTGATTACGATTCTATATCTAGATATACTCTGTATATATGGAAAGATTCAGTTGGGTCTTTGATGGATTCAGAATTTGAGCAATCTGTACGACCCGATTCCGACGAGGATGATTTTTGTGAATTTGTGATTGCTGATTACCCCATGTTTGACATGGGAAAAACTCGTGAAGCTTTTGTCGAATACTTGATACATTGGGATGGCGCAGGTGGATCTATAAAGAAGAAAACTTTGTTGCGTATAACTTTGCTGAATTCGAGTAAATTTGCTATCTCTGACTTTAACAAACAAAAATTGGGCTTTGAATTTTAGCGCGCTCATTCGATTTAACGATTCGATTTTGAACCTTATCGATAATTATTTATCGATTATCTTTGTACATATACTTATGTTATCGTTTCAATAAGGTTTCGATTTTTTCGATTTCGATTTATCGATTCTTGGGGCTTATCGATTCGATTATCGATTACACCAATAAGAAAATTTGCGGGATTCCACGGAAAGTATATTGCTATAATACGCCTAACTAATATGGACAAAAAGAAGCTAAAATAAGACGAACACCATTTCTAACATAAAAATTATATCAACAAGCACATGTAACGAAACTAAAGTAAGGAATCAAAGGCACGGAGAGAGAGAGAGGGAGAAACGTACTATTGAAGTCGCCGGAGTACGCCAGAGTACGCCGAAGTTCACTTTCTCTGCTGGGTTTGCAGCTCGCGGGAGAGTAGGAGAAAGGTAAAAACGGCGCTGAAGAATGGGTAGAGGAAATAATAGGGTTAGGGACTTAGGGTAAAGGAAAGGGTATTATAAAATAAGGGTATATTTGTCTTTTTAGTATATCTTATCGATTTATCGATAAATTGATAACCGAAGAGGAAAAAATCGAAATCGATAACTCGATAAGGAAAATTTCGAAATCGAAATGGATAAATCGATATCGATAAACCGATAACAAATAATCGATTCTTTTTATCGATAAACCGATTCGAATGCACACCCCCTAAATTTTAGTGAAGGGGCAGAAGCTTGAATTAATTTAGTAAGGATTACTTAGAAGAATTTCAATAATTACCAAGAGAAGGGAGGGTGAGCACGTAATTTTTGCCCATGTATGAAATTACTCCTAAAATATATTCAAAATAATTTTTTATTTTTTTGTAGAATTTTAGGAATATTATTTGTGTGCTTGATTGCATGTTATTTTTATTAATAGATCATTTCCCTCATTAGGTATATTTTAAGCCATTAAAAATATTTTATTATTTATCTTTGCATTTTTAGATTTTTATTCATAGTTTTAAGGGAATAATTACATAAATACATGATTAAAATACAAAAATACTTTAGTTTGTTTTGCATTTTAGGTTCAAATTAATTAATTGAGTTGGTTAATCCACAAATTAATCAATTTAATTGTTAGATAATTCATGTAATAGGTTAATTGCGCAATTCAACTTCTCAATATTATATTAGTTAATTAATGACTAAAATGGAAAAAGAAAAAGAGAAAGGAGAAGGTTTGTTTGAGATTAATATCGGAACTGGGCCAACACTTAGGCCCAGTCTTTATCAAATCCGCCCCAACCGATTCCCCTGTCTACCCGACCCACCTAGCTCAGCTCCTAAACGACGTCGTTCATCCCAGGAACGACGTCATTGCCCCTTCCCCATCCACTAAAACAACCCCTATCCCCTCCAATCGAGGAACGGACCCCCTCTCTAAAAATACACCAAACCTAGCCGCCCCCTCTCCTTCTTCACTCTCTTATTTGCACCCACGCGGATACACAGAATTCTCACTCTCTCACCTGATCCTTCACACACAATAGATACCCATCATCACTCACAGAATAGATTCATCTTGCCACTCTCATCTACACTCCTCACTCGTTAACAAAGTTGAATACACACTCAATCATATACGTCGGAAACAGCAGAGAGAAAGAGTTTGAAATTCAAAAATCTGATATCTAGAAAACAAAAGCAGAAAAGAATGAAATTCTGAAAAAATAAAACAAAGGAAGAACATGTTACATCCCATATTCTCGTAACGTAAAAGTGTGTCATAAGCAAACTAATGTAAGGCCAAAAATGAGATTATCTTTGGTAGTATATAAAGTAAGTTATCATGTTACCTCAGAGGTTACAAATATTGAAGATCATGAACAATAAGTACAAAGAGGGTTGGAAGGTTCAGAAGCTAAGGAATTGAAGAAAATAATGTTTCGTCTAAAGTCGACAAGTTAGGAATGTTATAACCCGTACCTTTGGGGTGAGACTAGGGTTCTTAACATGATAAGGATGTTATGTTATGAGTTATGTTAGTCATATGATAGTCGTGTGTTATGTTTTGAAGTCAAGCGAGTTGTGGAACAAAAGTCGGTAAAAGTCATCACAAGTTACGTTCATAAGTTTTACTGAAAATTTGGGTCAAATTTAACTGCGATTTTCTCCCAATATACTTAGAGCTATGGGATGTTCCACCCATAAAATTGAGATCTATGAGCCTACATTCTAAATCATTAAACCGTTTGTCAATACGACATTGGAGTAGAGAGATATGGACGTTTTTACGAGACTACGCAGACTGCTAGGTGACAAGTAGGTGTGTCACCTACTTGCTTAAATGAGAGTCCAAAAAGAGGTTATTTCGGGTCGGCCAAAGAGCCCATTTAAGGCTTATATCCTGCAATATAACACTCATAATATACCACAATTAACCAAACCTAAACCCCTGCAAATATCCTCCCAAAAATTTCCCATAAACCCTAATTGATTTTCCCTCCCTTTCAAGTTCTAAGCCCGTGGCCCTATGCCCGACCATGCCGAGGTGTGATACCAAGAGAGCCATCGCAACCACTGATCTACCCATTGGCCTAGAAGAGTGTTGGAGGTAAAACCTAGAGTTTGAAGAACCAAGATGGGAGCTGAGTTATCCAACAAATAAGGTAAGTTTACTGCTCTCTTTCATCTATTTTTTCTGCTGTAAATTCATGGTAGTTGTTCTATATTTGTAAGAACTCATGGGACGATGATCGGAAGTTGTGAGTTCGAGTTATTCACTTGTAGCGAACAGTTTTGTGGACTGTTTTATGTGGCTGTTGGGATGCGTGTTTTACTACTGTTTTGTGGAGTTTTGGAGGAGGAAGGGTGTGGAGAAAAACCACTTAATTCAGAGTGGTGGGCTGGTCGTTCGTCGTAATATCTTCGGGCTGTTTGACACTGTTACGGTGGTCGTTTTGTGTATAAAGAGATTGGGGTGTGTTGGGCTATTTTGTGGTGTATATGAGGTTGGGAAATAATATATATATATATATATATATATATATATATATATATATATATATATATATATATATATATATATATATATGTTGTTGTTGTGTTCTTGTGTTGTTGGTGTTATCTTGAATTTGAAGGAAGTAAGGAATATAGAGGAGATGCTGCCCGTTTAATACAAAATAAGTTTGTCGTTCGTTGTGCGATAGTTGTACCTTTCGTAACTTAATGATAGTATTATTATCGTTGTTATAGATGAAGGTGCAAAGAGGCGAGTTCAACTTGGTGATTGGAAAGATTGTGATAAGGTATGTTAAGGCTAAGCCCTTCCTTCATTTTGGCATGATCTCGTAACTACATGTGTTTGATGATGAGGCATAAAGAAAAGTTCGTACTCCCGAATTTATATACATTATCCTAGTCTCATAAGTTACAGTATTCTCCCTTATCAGAACTTTATATTCAATTGAGTATTGTCTTCTTCCAGTAAAAAGAGCAGAGGGTCTATATATATATCTTTATATAGTATTACAGTATTTTCACCACCATCGAGCTATAATCGGTGAGCAGGCCCCTATTGGGCAACCTCTGATGAGATGGTAAGTTATATACGGAGCCTACTCTTGCCCAGCGCCTATGAGCGTGTCCAGAATGGCCGAGAAACAGAGCCTAGTATGGTCGAGCGCCTATGCACGAGCCTACTACGGTAGAGCAGTTACACGTTCCAAGCCTTATAGGTTCGGACATTTATTTTACTTACTATATTGAGAGAGTTGAGTCAGTATCAGCAGGTAAGTATATCTCCAGATCATCTTTGACTCCCAGTTACTTTCAGTTATTATATTATCAGTTCAGTTTTAGCTTTCAGTTATTTTATTGCATTACATACTCGGTACATTATTTCGTACTGACGTCCCTTTTCTGGGGACGCTACATTTCATGCATGCAGGTTCGGACAAACAGACGGGTAGACCTCCTCAGTAGGTGTTGCCCGAGTTTAGCTTGATCGGTAAGCTCCATGTCCTTCGGAGTTGCCGGGTCTAGAGTTTTGTATTGTGTATACTCCCTCCGTTTCATATTAAATGAGGTACTTTCCTTTTTAGTCTGTTCCAAAATAAATGACACATTTATAAATTTAGAAATAATTCAACTTTAAACTCCTCATTTTACCCATTTTACCCTTAACGAGAAGCTTTTATAACCACACAAAAGTCATGGCCCCCACAAAGCTTTACCCCTTAAGCTTTTAAGACCATAAATTTCAAAAGTCTTTCTTTTTTTCCTTAAACTCCATGCCGAGTCAAACTACCTCATTTAATTTGAATCGGATGGAGTATATGTTATGGGTAGGTCGGGGCCCTGTTCCGATCACAGTACATCCATCAGTAGAGGCTTGTAGACATGTCTTGTTAGTTAGTGCAATATGTTGGGCTTGTAGTCCTTGTATGTATATTTTGTTGGTTTGTCAGCTATAGTAGTTATGACGGCCTTGTTGGTCCAGCTTTATGTTGATGTTTAGTCAACGCTAGTTTCCGTTCAATTTTATATTTTGCTAATTGTCTTGCAATGTGGCCCCTTGGCCAAAGCATGACATTGTATGTTCAGAGTCCTTCAGTCGCAAGTTGCTACGCTAGGTTAAGTGAGGCACCGGGTACCGGTCTCGCCCCCCAGGTTCGGAACGTGACAAACATGGTATCAGAGCAGTTCTGTCCTAGGGAGTCTACAAGCCGTGTCTAGTAGGGTCTTGTTTATAGATGTGTTGTGCACCACATTATATAAACAGGGAACTACAGGGCATTTAGGAGTTGGTTACCCTTCTTTCAAATCTAAATCGTGTTGTAGAACTGAGTTATAGGAAATTTGAGTTAAACTTATGTATTGGTGTTTGCATGCACAGATGACGGTGACTAGGAAAACTACGGCTAGCCAGAGGAGAGATACAACAGCAGGCGAGGGGACCAGCAGGGTACCCCCAGTAGATGGGTCCCAGTTTGAGGCCCAGGCGAGACCCCTACTCGGCCATTACTGGCTCCTCCACCACCTGAGGAGATTCCTAGGGAGACCGCACATCCAGTTCCCCTCCACTTCCATCAGATCAGGACTTGAGGAGTGCGATGCATTTGTTGACACAGTTGGTAGCTACCCAGCAACAGGCTAGGGCATCAGCTAGTGCAGGATCTTCTGAGGGGTCTAGGAGTTCAAGGGTCCGAGAGTTTATTGCTTTGAGTGCCCCAGAGTTCACGGGGACATATTAGAGGGAGGACCCGCAAGATTTCTTAAATCAGCTTCACAAGATCTTTCGGGTTATGCATGCCACAAAGAAAGAGGCACTTGAGTTAGCATCTTTTCGACTCCGAGATATAGCTATCCTTTGGTACGAGGGATGGGAGAGGTCCGGGGGACGTGATGCAACTCCAGCTATTTGGGAGAATTTTTCAGATGCCTTCCTTGACCAGTACTTACCGTAGGAGATCCGACAGGCTCGAGTCAATCAGTTTCTAGCCCTCAAGCAGGGAAATATGAGTGTTCGAGAGTATAGTCTCCATTTTGACTCATTGTCTAGATATGCACCATCCATAGTTGCTACTATGCGGGACAGGATCCACAGGTTTATAGCAAGGTTGGCCCCAAAGTTGACCGAGGCATGTGCCAGCACTGCATTGTAGGATAGTATGGATATCTCCCGGATTCAGGCATTCGCCCAGAATATAGAAAAGGGTAGGCGTCGGCAGTAGGGTACAGAGAGGACTAAGCAAGGGCAGCATAAGAGGATGAGATTTGCCAGGTCTTAGGAACAGTCTCTGGGTAGTTATAGGCCCCGGTACTTTAGACGGCCACCTAGGCCTTCGCCACCTCAGTTATAGGGTTATAGGTATGACCGCTATGCTCAGTCAGGACCAGGTGATAGCTCACGAGCATCGGTTTTGCAGAGACAACGAGGTTCCAGCAGACATGGTCATTTCCGCCGCGGTGTAACATTTGTGGTAGAGGACATTTGGGCCAATTTCGAGTCGGTTCCGATGCTTGTTATACCTGTGGGCGTCCGGGGCATATAATACGAGACGACCCAAATAGAGATTCAGGAGGTATGGCACAACCAGCGAGTTCAGCAACAGGATCATCTATGTCTGTGCATCCTTCAGGGTGCGATTCTCAGTCTTCGGCTGGTAGAGGTCAAGGCAAAGGTAGAGGTTCCAGTTCAGGTGGTAACCAGAACTGTATCTATGCTTTAGCAGGTCGACAGGACCATGAGTCTTCACCAGACGTTGTGACAGGTATATTGACCATTTTCTCTCACGATGTTTATGCCTTGATAGGCCCAGGATCTACTTTATCGTATATTACCCCATTTGTCGCGGGGAAGTTTTGTATAGTGCCTGAATACTAAGTGATCCTTTTGCGGTATCTACACCGGTCATAGAACTGAGTATTGCTAGATGGGTTTACAGAGGCTGTACGGTGACAGTTTGTAGTCGTCAGACCTCAACCGACCTAATTGAGCTAGAGATGTTCGATTTTGATGCTATCATGGGCATGGACTGGTTGGCATCTTGCTATGCCACAGTTGATTGTCGAGAAAAGGCAGCCAGATTTCATTTTCTAGGTGAGCCAGTCCTTGAATGGGTAGGTAAGGTTTATTTCCTATCTGAAAGGGAGGAAAATGATCGCTAAATGGTGAATTTATCATATTGTGCGAGTTAGAGATGCAGATGCTGAGATACATACACTTCAGTCTATTCCAGTAGTCAAAGAGTATGCAGATGTGTTTCCAGATGAGCTTCCAGGTATTCCTCCAGAGGGAAAGATTGATTTTAGCATCGATTTGCTTCCGGGAACTCAACCAATATCGATCCCTCTATATAGAATGGCACCTGCCGAATTGAATGAGTTGAAGGATTAAAAGATTTTCTGGAGAGAGGTTTCATTAGGCCCAGTACCTCACCTTGGGGTGCACCGGTACTGTTTGTGCGGAAGAAAGACAACTCACTAAGGATGTGTATCGATTATAGGCAGTTGAACAAGGTAACTATTAAGAATAAGTATCCACTTCCAAGGATCGATGACTTTTTTGATCAGTTGCAGGGGGTAGATGTTTTTTAAAGATAGATTTGAGGTTGGGGTACCACCAGGTCAGATTTCGGGAGAAAGATATTTCGAAAACAGCCTTCAGGACACGATATGGCCACTTCGAGTTCCTTGTCATGTCCTTCGGGTTGACGAATGCACCCGTCGTATTTATGGACTTGATGAATTGCCTATTCCGGCCATTTTTAGATCTGTTCATGATAGTATTTATTGATGATATTCTAGTTTATTCCTGTTCAAAGGATGAGCATGCAGACCACCTACGAGCAGTACTCCAAACCCTCCGTGATCGTAAGTTGTATACTAAGTTTTCTAAATGTGAGTTCTGGTTGAAATTTGTAGCATTTTTGGGGCATATTGTATCCGATGAAGGTAAAAAGGTAGACACTCAGAAGATTGAGGCCGTCAAATCTTGGCCTAGACCTACCACTCTGACAGAGGTTCGTAGCTTTCTAGGCTTAGCAGGATACTACCGAAGGTTCGTAGAGGGTTTTTCTTCCCTTTCGGCACCATTGACGAAGTTCACACAGAAAGCAACTAAGTTTCAATGGACGGAGGCTTGCGAATGGAGTTTCCAAGAGCTTAAGAACAGGTTGACCTCAGTGCCAGTTCTAACACTTCCAGAGGGTCCAGAGGGTTATGTCGTGTATTGTGATGCCTCAGGTGTCGGGTTAGGATGTGTCCTGATGCAACATGGGAAGGTAATTGTGTATGCTTCAAGGCAGTTGAGGAAGCACGAGAGCAATTATCCGACCTACGACCTCGAGTTAGCTGCAGTTGTCCACGCACTTAAGATATGGAAGCATTATTTATGTGGTGTTCATGTTGATGTATTTATAGATCATAAAAGCCTGCAATATATCTTCAAGTAAAAGGAGTTGAATTTGCGACAGAGGCGATGGCTTGAGTTATTGAAAGATTACGATATTAACATTCTCTACCATCCAGGGAAAGCTGATGTTGCAGCAGGTGCCTTAAGTCGCCGATCTATGGGTAGCTTAGCACATGTAGAGGCCGAGAAAAGACAATTAACTAGAGAGATTCATCAATTGTCTTGTTTGGAGGTTCGATTAGTAGATTCTGACGATGGTGGATTTGTACTCCAAAACACTAAAAAATCATCTGTCATAGTTGAAGTCAAGGAAGGGCAGTACAAGGACCCAGAGTTGGTCTAGTTGAGAGAGCGAGTTCCGCAGTAGAAGAAGCAGTTGTTAGAGCTCAAGGGAGATGGGTTTCTCAGATACATGGGTCATCTGTGTGTTCCAGATGTAGCAGGGCTACGAGATAGGCTTATGTCAGAGGCACATTATTCGTGGTACTCCATTCATCCTGGGTCGACGAAGATGTATCATGACATTAAGGATGTGTATTGGTGGAACGATATGCAGAAGAACATTGCTGAGTTTGTCGCCTAGTGTCCTAGTTGTCAGCAGGTGAAGGTAGAGCACCAGGAACCTAGAGGGCTAATGTAGGCTATAGAGATCCCGACGAGGAAATGGGAGTCGATAAACATGGACTTTGTCACAAGTTTGCCTCGTTCTCACCGTAAGTTTGGTTCTATATGAGCGATAGTTGATAGGCTCGTGAAATCAGCCCATTTCCTACCAGTTAGATCTACATATACAGCCGAAGATTATGCAAGTTATATATTAAGGAGATGGTACAGCTACAAGGAGTACCAATATCTATTATATCTGACGTGGGGCCCAGTTTACAGCATATTTCTAGAGGTCATTTCAGAGAGGTCTAGGGACTCAGGTGAATCTCAGCACAACTTTTCATCCATAGACTGATGGACAAGACGAGCGCCCAATTCAGACGCTCGAGGATCTGTTACGAGCATGTGTGTTGGATTTTAAAAGAAGTTGGGATGAACATATACCTCTTATCGAGTTTGCATATAATAACAGTTACCACTCCAGTATCCAGATGGCTCTATACGAGGCTTCGTATGGGGGTAAGTGCAGATCTCCTATAGGTTGGTTTGATGTTGGAGAATCTGAGTTACATGGGCCAGACTTGGTTCAGCAGGCTGTAGAGAAGGTAAAGTTTATCTGGGAGCAACTGTTGACAGCTTAGAGTCATCAGAAGTCATATTCTGACGTGCGGCAACGAGATTTAGAGTTTGGGGTTAATGACTGGGTATTCTTAAAGGTATCACCTATGAAGGACATGATGAGGTTTTCCAAGAAAGGCAAGCTTCGACCAAGGTATATTGGGCCTTATAGGATCATTCGGAGAGTGGACCAAGTAGCTTATGAGTTAAAATTGCCCTCAGAATTAGAGTATGTCCATCCGATTTTTCACGTATCTATGCTACGGAAGTGCATTGGCGATTCTACCCGAGTGGTGCCCACAGATGATGTACAGATTACGGAGGACTTGTCATACGAGGAAGTTCCAGTTTGCCATCCTAGATCGACAAATCCGCAAGCTACGAAATAAGGAGGTAGCCTCCGTGAAGGTTTTATGGAGAAGCAAGAACGTGGAAGAGATGACGTGGGAAGTGGAGGAAGAAATGAAGTCTCAATACCCAACCTATTTCGTACTGAAGATATGGCTCGAGATGGGATACTTCAGCACAGCTCTATTCAGGCCAGTTGGTCATCAGGTAAGCTCTTATTTTTGATCGTCAGTATTTATGATTGACGGCCGTGTGAGGCCAAGTGTTGCTATTTATAGACATTGGCCATGTGTGGCATGTATAGTATGTTTTCTGGCTGCGTTTAGGTTGGTTTTAGTCTAGTGCACGGAGGAGACTCTAGCAAAATTTTCCCAAGTCTCTAAGAGTAAACATTCGAGGACGAATGTTCCTAAGGGGGGGAATGATATTACACCCCATATTTTCGTACGTAAAAGTGTGTCGTAAGCAAACTAATGTAAGACCAAAAATGATATCATCTTTGGAAGTATATAAAGTAAGTTATCGTGTTACCTCGTAGGTTACAAATATTGAAGATCATGAACAACAAGTACAAAGAGGGTTGGAAGGTTCAGAAGCTAAGGAATTGAAGAAAATAATGTTTCGTCGAAAGTCGACAAGTTGGGAATGTTATAACCCGTACCTTTGGGGTGAGACTAGGGTTCTTAACATAATAAGGAGGTTATGTTATGAATTATATTAGTCATATGATAGTCGTGTGTTATATTTTCAAGTCAAGCGAGTTGTGGAACAAAAGTCGATGAAAGTGATCACAAGTTAGGTTCATAAGTTTTACTGAAAATTTGGGTCAAATGTAACTGCGATTTTCTCCCAATATACTTAGAATTATAGGGTATTCCACCCATAAAATTGATGATCTACGAGTCTACTTTCTAACTCATTGAACCTTTTATCAATACAAAATTGGAGTAGAGAGATATAAATATTTTTGTGAGACTACACAGACTGCTAGGTGACAAGTAGGTGTGTCACCTACTTGCTTAAATGAGAGTCCAAAAAGAGTGTATTTCGGGACATCAAAAGAGCCCATTTAAGGGCTTATCTCCTGCAATATAACATTCATAAAATACCACAATTAACCAGACCTAAAACCTTGCAAACATCCTCCCAAAAATTTCCCATAAACCCTGATTGATTTTCTCTCCCTTTCAAGTTCTAATTGGAGGTAAAACCTAGAGTTTGAAGAACCAAGATAGGATATGAGTTATCCAACAAATAAGGTAAGTTTACTGTTCTCTTTCATCCATTTTTTCTGATGTAAATGCATGGTAAGTCGTTCTATATTTTTAAGAACTCATGGGACGGTGATCGAAAGTCGTGAGTTCGAGTTATTCACTTGTAGCGGACTGTTTTGAGTGGCTGTTAGGCTGCTGTTTTACTACTGTTTTGTGGAGTTTTGGAGGAGTAAAGGTGTGGATAAACACCACTTAAATTCAGGGTGGTGGGTTGGTCGTTCGTCGTAACATTTTCGGGTTGTTTGACACTACTACGGTGGTCGTTTTGTGTATAAAGAGATTGGGTGTGTTGGCTATTTTGTAGTATTTTGTGGTGTGTACAAGGTTGGAAAATGATGCATATATGTTGTTATTTTTGTGTTCTTGTGTTGTTGGTGTTATCTTGAATTTGGAGGAAGTAAGGATTATAGGGGAGATGCTGCCCGTTTTAATACAAAATAAGCTTGTCGTTCGTTGTGCCATAGTTGTACCTTTAGTAACTTAATGATAGTATTATTATCGTTGTTGTAGATTAAGGTGCAAAGATGCGAGTTCAAATTGGTGATTGGAAAGATTGTGATAAGGTATGTTAAGGCTAAGCCCTTCCTTCATTTTGGCATGATCTCGTAACTACATGTTTTTGACGACGAGTGATGGATATAAATTATTCTTATATTTTAATAAAGAAATATAATATTTTAGATATAAAATATGACCAATTTATATCCTATTCTCGCACTTTTCTAACAATTCTTGCAGGAAAAAGAATACATGGAAAAAGAGAAAAAGAAAGAAACTACAGATCAAGGGAAGAATGATGCATCCGTGACAATTTCATCTAAGACTAGACAAAGTCAAGAGATACAAAGTTATGGCAAATTCTCATCAATCTATCAAGACAAATTGCCATATCAATTTCTCATCAAGGCCATATGATATATTAATATTACATTGCAATTTCTCACCAAGGCCTTGTAGGAATTTTCCTATAAATAGCCATATGTTTGTAGATGAAAAGGCATCCCTCTTTGTATCCAATTTTCTATCTAGTTTTTTCTAAGTTTCTAAAGAGAAAGAGAAGAGTAATCTTGGTCTCTTCCTCTAATATTTCTCTTTGTAGTAAAATATTCTTAGTCTTTTGAAAGTATTTTTTAGCTTTTCTTACTTCATAATGGAATAATTTATTTTTGTTGGGATAGTTGATGAAACTTGATATAATTATAATACTATCTCAGTTTCAATACATTCTTGGCCTGAAACTCTATATATATTTCATATTGTGATGGAATGATGATTTTTTAATCATTATTATCACATCTACATATTTATATCTAATTTATTCTTATATTAATTTTATAATTCTCACGGAGCAAAATTAATATATAATAACTGATGAATAGAATATTAGAGTGAAAGTAATTTTTAATAAGATTATCATTTCAAGTCTATAATCTTGCTTTCCTCAGTTTTAATTCTCACGGAGGAATTGTTGAAGGCAAGATTATTGATTTTCTAGTAAAAATATTCTCACGAAGTTTTTACTACACTTGAGCACAAAATATTAGAGTTAAAATAATTTTTAGTAAGATTATTGTTTCAAGCCTGTAATCTTACTTTCCTCAGTTTTAATTCTCACGGAGAAATTGTTGAAGGCAAGATTATTGATTTTCAAGTAAAAATATTCTCACGAAGTTTTTACTACGCTTGAGCACAATTCAGACAAGATATTTCAGTTTAATCGTCACTAGTTTTAAATCAAATGATTGACATAACCTCGCGGAGTGTTAATTATTTATTTATTTCTTAGTGTAAAAATATAATTGTATTAGCAATAAGCAATTATTCTTTAGAGAAATACGTATGAACCTGAGATTTTATTGTAATGATATATCATGTGAATTCAACGATTCCCAACTCTTTTTAAATATAAACTTTTCAGAAGAAATTTATCTTAATTTATAATTTCAAACACACCTTTCATCAATTTGGTTCTCTCAAATAGTAGTCAAAATATTACAAGTCTGTAGCTTAGATTGTCCAATCTCTGTGGGACGATATCATAAACTATACTAGAATTTGACAGAGTACGAGCAGAAAATCCTATACACATAAGCTTCGTCAAATTTTTGGCGCCGTTGCTGGGGATTGGCACACATCTACTTTAGATTAAATATTTTATTACTAATTTGAGAATTTATTATTGTTAATTTTCCGTTCAAAATGTTATCTCCTACATACTACTATCATAATTGTACTGTTATTAGAAGCAATTCTATATAATATTGTAAAAAAGCATATAAAAAAAAAGAAAAAAGAAATCCCTCATAGTTAGTACTTCAACCCACTCTATTTTATATTTTATTATTATATTATTATTGTTAGTACTAACATCTATATAATAGTATAATATATTAGTTTTGTGATTCACAATCTCATTTTTTTTATTTTTCATTTTTTAAGTATATTTTATTATTTTTATTATTATTATAATTGTAAGTACTTGTTTTTACTATTCTAGTTCTAAAAGTATCCTTTGTACTATTCTATATTACTATTATAACTATTACTTTTACTATATCTTTATAAAATAATATTTTATTCAACTTTTTTTAATTGATAGTACTTTAATCCACTTGATTTATTATTGATTTTTTTTTCCATATAATATAATTAGTATTATATTATTTCTTTTGATGGTTAGTTACAACTTACTGTTTTAGTTAACTATTATATTACCGTACTAATTTTTTTTAATTCATTTTTAATGCTATCTATTACTATTTTAGGAACTCTCTTTATTTTACTTTAATTTCAGATAGTTTATGACCCGCTCTTCTGCAAAAGAGTTGGCCAATTACGATCCTAAAATTGAAAATTTTTTGCGATGTAGGAAAGGACAAATATCGTCTCAAAACATAACTTGTAACAAAATGAGCACCAATAGAGATGATAAAAATCCACTACAAATTTCCACCACCCAGCTCATGTAGAGGGAGCAGTTTGATGAAGTGGCGCCAAGACCAGCAAACAGAATCCTAAGGGAATTATGCTAGACCTGATCGCTTTTAACTGTGAATCTAGCTGTCACGAAACCTCACAGTAGCAGCCAATATACTTTGAAATTCAAGGACAGGTCTGATTCAAACAATCAAGCAATCTTGCATTTTCACTGGTGATCTAAAGTGAAAGATTCCACATTATAGTTCATTTATTTTATTGGGGAACTTTTTTATAGGAATTGGGGGTTGAAACTGCAATGTATAATATGGAAGTACTCCTGAATCAATTAATTAAGGCTATTCCTTTTTCTTTAAAAGGAGAGGACAAAACTTGTTACGAAGTTGCCGCAAGGGTCTATTACCAACATGGGACAAAGACTCAGAAATTTTAAATAAATATTTTTCCCCTTGCTAAAACAACAAAGTTAAGATAGGATATATCTAACTCTGCAGACTGACACTGATTCAGTTTTATCAAGCCTTGGGGAAAGATTTGAAAACAATGTTTAAAGGAAATTGTCCACTTCATGACATTCCTGAACATAATGCAGTTCTACATTTTTACAATGGTTTTGAAGCCATCTCTAGAAATGTAATAGATGCAGCTGCAGGAGGTTCCATCAATGGGAACCACATGAAGAAGCATTGAATTGCTCTAATAAAATTTTCTGAAATGCCAATACAGTGGCCATCTGAGCGTGTAATCATTAAGAAAGCTGCTTTCAGTAAAATCAAGGTGGATGCTTTAAAATCACTAACACAACAGATTGTTTCTTTGGCACAAAAATTTGAATCTTTTCAGGTTAAATTACACACAACCAAGCCAGTCTGAAGGCTTTGTACTTGGTGATGGAGGAAACCATCTAAACACGATGTCAAAGCAACCAAATCAAAATGATGAACAGGTCAATGTCATCGGATACAAAGTCGTAATCCTTTTGGAAGTCCACTAGCACAAACAACTCCCAAGTTTCAAATGAGCCAATGGCAAATATGGTGCTGAAACACTCTCAAAACTACCAAAAACAACAGGTACAGTCCACCCGGATATCAAAATCAAAATCACGCGACAACAAAAATTTCAAGCCCTTATCAGCAGCAACTCATATCAGCAAAGGCCTCCAACAAGGCCATCCAAGTCTGATGACCTTTTGTACAAGTACAATTAAAGGTTTACTGATGAAAATTAGAAACGTCCAAAAATTCAGCTCTAAAAAATCTTGAAATTCAGTTTAAGCCAATTGGCACTCTTGTGTTTGAAAAAGATTCAAGGTCCTTACCGAGCAATAAACAGAGAAAACATTCCAAAAAAGAACACCTTAAGGCCATCGCCTTACCGGTCAGGTTACGACCTTGATGAACCCTGCAACAGGGACAAGAAAAGATCAATCAGAAAGCAACAGGTAGACAAGGGCGAAAATGTTGAGACACCCTCTCGAAACCATCAAAGAGAAGAAGCCAAGAAAAAAAAAGAAAAAAATAATAAAAAATTTTGACTTCTTTCCTGTTACAATTCCTTTCCGCAAAAGATGAAAAAGAGAAAAGCTTTGATAAATCAATTTGCAAAACTTATTTGGAGATTTTTAAACAAATTCACAATTACATTCCTTTTAATGAATGTTTTATTGCAAATGGCCTTCATATGCCAAATTTTCTAAAAGAATATTTATTCAAAGCAAAAGGAAATTGGAAGAAGTTTCTGTCGTTAGTATCCTTACTGAAAAATGCAGTCGCTATACTCAAAACACAGTACCACAAAAACTCGGGTGACCCAGGTAGTTTTACCATTTCATGTACTTCTGGGAAGAGTATACATTGAAAAAGCACTTTGTTGATTCTGGAGCTTCAATAAATTTTGATGTGATTTTCTATTTTTAAAAATTAGATTTTAGTGAAATGAAGACACATGTGTTTTCACTTCATTTGCTGATCAAAGTACTAAGAGACAAAGGAGAAATATTGAAATGTGCTTGTAAAAGTAGATAAATTTTATTTTTCCTGTAGATTTCATAGTACTTGAAATGAAGGAGTGTTCTGATGAACCAATTATTTTGGGTAGACCATTTCTTGCAACTGGCAGGGCAATCATAGATGTCCATCAAGGACAACTAATTTTAAGAGTTGATGAAGAAAGAGTTATTTTTGATATGCAAAAGATACTAAGATTCTCAGAAGATGATACATCATCTTCATGCTTTTCAATTGACATGATTAATAATCTTATAGATGAATTCAAAGATGATCAATTAATTTCTGACTCAATGGAAAGATGTTTGGTCAAATCTGGCACCACACAGAATGAAGATCCGACTATCAAAAATGATGCAAAATTATTGAAAAAAGATTATGAGGAAGGGGACATGCAAATTGAAGAAGTTCAACAAAAATTTAACTCAAAACTCTCCCTTCTCATTTGAAATATGTCTATCTTGAGCATGAGTTATTTCCAGTAATTATTTCATCTTCTCTAACTACAGAACAAGAAGAAAGATTGATTGAAGTATTAAAAGCACACAAAAGAGCCTTGGGATGGACTGTAGAAGATATCAAAGGGATTAATCCAGCAATTTGTACGCACAGAATCCTCATGGAGGATAGCTACAAACCAATAGTCCAACCCCAAAGAAGATTAAACCCAGCAATGCAGGAAGTGGTAAAAAAGGAGATTGTAAAGCTTTTGCCGGCAGGTATTATTTACCCTATTTCAGACAGCCCTTGGGTAAGTCCTATTCAGGTAGTACCAAAAAAGGGACGTATGACAGTGATAAAAATAAAAATAATAAACTAATACCTACCAGGACCGTCACAGGATGGAGAGTCTGTATAGATTATAGACGTCTCAATGATGCCACTAGAAAAGATCACTTTCCTTTGCCATTTATTGATCAAATGTTAGAAAGAATTGCAGGATATGGTTTTTATTGTTTTCTTGATGGCTATTCATGGTATAACCAAATACCAATCGCACCAGAAGATCAAGATAAGACAACTTTCACATGTCCTCATGGAACATATGCATATAGGAGAATGCCATTTGGTTTGTGCAAAGCCCCTGCTACATTTCAGCGTTGCATGTCAGCAATTTTTTCTGACATGACTGAATTTTTTTTTGAAATTTTCATGGATGATTTTACACTCTTTGGCAAGGATTTTGAGGATTGTCTTTACCACTTAACCTTAGTTCTTAAGAGATGTGAAGAGACAAACTTAATTCTTAATTGGGAAAAATATCATCTTATGCTTACTGAGGGAATTATTTTAGGACATAAAATCACTGCTAAAGGGATAGAAGTTGATAAGGCTAAAATTAATCTTATAGCAGGATTACCCCCTCCCACAACTGTTAAAGGCATTAGAAGCTTTCTAGGTCATGCATGTTTTTACAGACGGTTCATAAAAGATTTTTCAAAGATTTCAAAACCACCGACTAACCTTTTAATGAAAGATGTTAAGTTTGAATTTTCAGGTGATTGTATGAAAGCCTTTGACACCCTTAAAGAAAAATTATCAACTGCCCCTATAATTGTGTCCCCTGATTGGAACCAACCTTCTGAGGTCATGTGTGATGCTAGTGATACAGCAGTTGGAGCTGTTTTAGGCCAGAGAAAAGATAAGATTCTTCGTCCAGTTTACTATGTCAGCAGGGCAATGAATGAGGCTCAACTAAATTATGCCACGACTGAAAAAGAACTACTAGCAGTGGTATTTGCATTTGATAAGTTTCGTTCCTATCTGATAGGAACCAAGGTCATTGTTTTTACTGACCATGCGGCTCTAAAATACCTCTTAGCAAAAAAAGATGCGCGACCTAGATTGTTAAGATGGAGTTTACTTCACCAAGAATTTGATCTCAAAATAAAAGATAAAAAGGGAACAGAGAATCAGGTAGCTGACCATTTGTCTAGATTAGAGAACCCCCCACTTGAGTTATGTGATATAAAAGAAGAGTTTCCTGATGAACATATTTTTTCTATCAACTCAGTTGTGACTCAACCACCCTGGTTTGCAGATATTGCAAATTACTTGGTTGGAAAATGGACACCCCAAAATCTCACTTACCAATAGAGGAAAAAGTTGATATCTGATGCTAAATACTATTTGTGGGATGACCCTTACTTGTTCAAAATTTGTGCAGATAATATTATCAGAAGATGTGTACTAGAAGAAGAAATGACCAAAATTTTGTATCATTGCCACGATGGAGCAGTTGAAGGACACTATGCAGCAAATCGAACTGCCTTTAAAGTTCTAGAGGTTGGATTTTTCTGGCCAACACTTTTTAAGGATGCTCGTGCCTACGTTGCACTGTGTGACAGGTGTCAAAGAACAGGCAATATCACTAAGAGAGATGAGATGCCATTGCAATCAATACAGGTATGTGAAATATTTGATTTTTGGGCATAGATTTCATGGGTCCTTTTCTTTCATCTCATTCTTTTGAATATATCCTTGTGGCTGTGGATTATGTTTCAAGATGGGTTGAAGCCATCCCAACAAGAAAAAATGATTCTCAAACTGTGCAATTTTCTTAAGAAAAATATTTTTACCAGGTTTGGTACACCACGAGTTATCATTAGCGACCAAGGGTCTCATTTCATGAATAGACAATTTTCAGCATTATTGTCAAAATATGGTGTGACTCACAAAACAGGAACACCATATCATGCTCAAACACAAGAGCAAGTTGAGGTTTCTAACCGCGAATTAAAACGAATACTTGAAAAAACGGTTGGAATCTGCAAAAAAGACTAGGCTTCAAAATTAGATGACACACTGTGGGTATATCGAACGGCGCTTAAAACACCAATTGGTACGTCTCCATATCGATTAGTCTTTGGAAAAGCTTGTCATCTTCCAGTTGAATTAGAACACAAAGCCTTTTGGGCATTGAAAGCATTGAACTTTGATTTAACCACTGATGGTAAAAATAGATATTCTCAGGTGAATGAATTGGAAGAACTAAGATTAGAAGCCTATGAAAATGCCATATTTTTTAAAGAAAAAACAAAAAAATGGAACGACAATTTAATCCGACAAAACCTTTAAAATTGGAGATCATGTACTTCTATACAACAGTAGACTCAGGTTATTTCCAGGAAAATTAAAATCAAGGTGGACGGGTCCTTACAATGTTACAGATGTTACTCCATACGGAGCAATTGAAATTCAACAAACCAATGGAGGAGACAAATTTAAGGTAAATGGTCACAGGTTAAAATTATATTTTGGAGGGAATTTTGAGCAACAACCATCTGTCACTTTGATAGATTGATAAAGTCTACAATTAATAAGTCGAGCTGGCGACGTTAAACTCAGAACTATGGTTCCTTACCCGTAGCCATTGAGGGTGAAGCAATGGAGCCTCATAAGTCCAACATAGATTTAAATATTTAAATGCTTAATCAATTGGTCTGGTTAATATCCAGGTTATTGTACAACCAGAACATCTCATGAAGGCCTCTACAAAAACAGAGTCACCTATACAGGAGTAACTCCATGGTGATCGGTATGCCTAAGTAACTGGTTGGTTAACCATTTAATAATGTAATTCATATGTTGGCACAGGTAATTTTCTAGTTTATATACAAACTAGACTTGTTATTTATACGCAAAAGGTGTGTGGCTGCAGTTTCTTTCAAGCTTTCTTCTGCAGTTGTATATTTGAAAGCCAAAAAGATATATATATATATTAGATTTTTTTAATAACTATGCCTCTTGTAAAGTGTTAATTTATCAAAATAAAACTCTTATCATTCTATGTCAAATATATATTTTTTATATTTATCACATAACTTTCTTGTTTTTAAGTTTATTTTTATGAAGGCAAGAATAAATATCTTCAATACTTGGCAAGACATTCTGAGATTGAGAAGCATTATGATCAAAAAGCAAGTA
>NW_017674987.1:69775-78990 GCF_001879085.1 Nicotiana attenuata
TTTTCATATTATTGTGCCGAAAGGCTTATGTGATATTGGACTGAGTATGGGATCGGACTGCACGCCGCAGTGGTATGATATTGATATTGATATGAGGCCGAGGGCCTGTTTGATGCCACGATATGGTTTATTATTGCGCTTGGGCCGTAAGGGGCCCCTCCCGGAGTCTGCACACCCCCAGTGAGCGCCGTCGACGTTAAATAAATGGAGCGGGCTGCACGGCCACAGCGGGGTACTGGAGGTACCAGTTTATGTGTTGCATTGCATACTTGATTGCCATTTACTTATTTATCTGCTGTGATATTCTATAATTATTTTTCATTAGTTTATTGAGTTGATATTATTTAGAATGAGCTGCTGTAATTATAGCTTACTTTGTGCCTGTCCAGGATTTCTTACTCTCAACCCTTATTTATGTTTATTACTTTCTGGGTTGGAAGTACTCACAATACTCCCTGCACCTTGTGTGCAGATTCAGGTACACCACAGGGTGAGTGAGGACTTGTTTAGCGGAGCAGCATTTATCCGGGAGTATCGAGGTAGCTGCATGGCGTTCGCAGCCTTGATCTCTCCCATCCATTTTATCCTTTTATTCGTATTTTTCTTTCCTAGACAGACTTTTGATAGGTGAATATTCCGTTTTAGAGGCTCATGTTCGTGACACCAGATCTGTGGGCTATTTAGTATTTTATCTTGGGATTTTCGAATGTTAGAAATTATTTCAGAGATTATGCATTTAAATTGCTGTTTTTATTTATTTATTTGTGAATATTCATTTATCCATCTAGGTTATTTGGTTAAGGTTGTGTAAATGGTCGGGCTTTCCTAGCAGTGTGTTGGGCGCCATCACGACCGGGGTTGGGGTCGTGACAAGGTAGTATCAGAGCCTAGGTTACTTGGTCTCGCGAGTCATGAGCCGGTTTAGTAGAGTCTCGTGGATCGGTACGGAGACGTCTGTACTTATCCTCGAGAGGCTGCTGAACCTTTAGGAAATACTCCATATTCTTGAAACTCTTGTCGTGCGGTTTTGTTGAACTGTGAACTAAATCTTTGTTATTCTATTCTCTCACAGATGGTGAGAACACGAGCTACCGAACGTGACGGGAGACCACCAGTGCCACCTACTGAGGCCGCCAGAGGACGTGGGCGCGGTCGTGGTCGTGGAAGGGGTAGAGCAGCTGGAACAGAACCTGCTAATCCTACGATTGCCCCAGCTCAGGATCGGGCTCCAGCGGTGGAGACTCCAGCAGCACCTGCTCAGGCACCAGCTGTGCCTATTGTGATTCCGGGTCTTCTGGAGACCTTGGCACAGATCTTGACTGTTTGTACTGGTTTGGCTCAAGCAGTTTCAGCCACCACAGCAGCAGCAGCTACCTCACAGACCGGGGGAGGCAATCAGACCCCCGATGCTCACACACCTGCGCAGGGGCTACAGACACCGGAGGCACCTCCAGCTCAGCAGGTTGCACCAGCTCAGGGTTTTGTGGTTCCAGCTATGCCAGACGATGAGAAGCGTCGTCTCAAGAGGTTTGGTAGACTAGCCTCCGACATTCGGTGGTGCTGAGGGCGAGGATGCCCAGAGTTTTCTTGACAGATGTCAGCGTATGCTCCGTACGGCAGGGATACTTGAGTCGAGTGGTGTGGCATTTACGACTTTTCAGTTCACGGGGGATGCTCTTACTTGGTGGGAGGACTTTGAGAGGCGTAGGCCTGCCGGTGCAGCACCTCTGACTTGGCAGTAGTGTTCAGCTCTTTTTCTGGAGAAGTATGTACCTCAGTCCCGTAGGGAAGAGTTGCGTAGGCAGTTTGAGTGGTTGACACAGGGAGACATGACAGTGACTGAGTATGAGGTGAGGTTTTCCCAGCTGGCTCGTCATGCTACTTGGATGGTTCGAACAGATCACGAGAGGATCAGGAGATTTGTGGATGGTCTAAACTACCATCTCCGTATTTTGATGACTAGGGAGAGAGTACTGGGAGCTACGTTTGAGGAGGTGGTAGACATTGCTCGTGAGATTGAGTCAGTTCGCCGTAGAGAGCGAGAGGAGAGGGAGGCTAAGAGGCCTCGTGGATCGGGCAGTTACAGTGGTGCTCCTTCGAGGGGTCAGTTCCAGCAGGGTAGAGGTCGCTCTTTCAGGCCTGCTCAGTCAGCTCGTCCAGAATATCGTGGGGGATCTTCAGGCCGTGGTCATCATGGGCCCCAGCAGGGTCAGACTTCACTCAGCGCTCTCCCAGCTCAGAGTTCCTCCCATGCCCCATCAGTTCAGGGTTCTTCTGCGCCGAGTGCATCTGCTGGTCACTCCGGTGCGAGAGGTTTTCATCAGTCCCCATCTTCGGTACCGGGCAGCTGCTATGAATGCGGAGAGTTGGGTCATTTTAGGAGGCAGTGCCCTCGCCTTCGTGCCAGACAGCATCAGCAGATGGGTCAGCCCTCGACTTCTGCTCCAGTTACTTCACCATCCGCCCAGTCATCTAAGGGTGGAGATCAGGCAGCCAGGGGTCGCCCCAGAGGGAGATCGATCAGGCGGTGGCCAGGCTCGTTTCTACGCGATGCCGGGCAGGACAGATGCCATTGCTTCCGACGCTGTCATCACAGGTATTATTTCAGTCTGTCACAGAGACGCCTCAGTATTATTTGATCCCGGTTCTACCTATTCATATGTATCTTTATACTTTGCTCATCATTTGGGTACGACCCGAGGGTGTCTTGCCTTACCTGTTTATGTGTCTACCCCGGTGGGCGACACTATTATTGTGGAACATGTATACTGGTCGTGTTTGGTGACTAATGGGGGTCTGGAGACCCGAGTTGATTTATTGCTACTGAATATGGTAGATTTCGATATTATCCTGGGCATGGATTGGTTATCTCCGTGTCATGCTATTCTAGACTGTTATGCTAAGACAGTCACTTTGGCTATGCCGGGTGTACCGCGGATCGAGTGGCGTGGTGTGACTGACTATATTCCTAGCAGAGTTATTTCTTTCTTGAAGGCCCAGCGTATGGTTGAAAAGGGTTGTCTTTCCTATTTGGCGTTTGTGAGAGATGTGGGAGCTGAGACCCCCAGCATTGAGTCGGTTCCCGTTGTGAGGGAGTTTTTCGAGGTGTTTCCTGCAGACCTGCCGGGTATGCCGCCGGACAGGGACATTGATTTTGGCATTGACCTAGTGCCGGGTCACCCAGCCCATTTCTATTCCACCATATCGCATGGCACCAGCGGAGTTGAAAGAATTAAAGGAGCAGCTTCAGGAGCTCCTGGATAAGGGGTTCAT
The DNA here is from genome assembly GCF_001879085.1 of Nicotiana attenuata. Taxonomy (NCBI): domain Eukaryota; kingdom Viridiplantae; phylum Streptophyta; class Magnoliopsida; order Solanales; family Solanaceae; genus Nicotiana; species Nicotiana attenuata. The sequence continues at coordinate 73,049 of NW_017674987.1, forward strand.
TCGGCCTGTGTGTCACCTTGGGGTGCACCAAGTTCTATTTGTGAAGAGAAGGATGGCACGATGAGAATGTGCATCGATTATAGGCAGTTGAACAAGGTAACAATTAAAAACAAGTACCCCTTACCTCGCATTGATGATTTATTTGACCAGCTTCAGGGAGCGAGGGTGTTCTCAAAAATTGATCTCCGTTCGGGTTACCACCAGTTAAAAATCAGGGACTCAGATATTCATAAGACTGCTTTCAGGACTAGATATGGTCACTATGAATTTCTTGTCATGTCTTTCGGGCTGACCAATGCCCCAGCAGCTTTCATGCACCTGATGAACAGTGTGTTCCGGCCTTACCTGGATTCATTTGTCATAGTATTCATTGATGACATACTGGTATACTCGCGCAGTCAGGAGGAGCACGCGCAGCATTTGAGAGTTGTATTGCAGAGATTAAGGGAGGAGAGGCTTTATGCAAAGTTCTCCAAATGTGAGTTCTGGCTCGGTTCAGTGGCTTTCTTGGGACATGTGGTGTCCAGTGAGGGTATCCAGGTTGACCCAAAGAAGATAGAGGCGGTGCAGAGTTGGCCTAGACCGACCTCAGCCACAGAGATTCGCAGCTTCCTAGGGTTGGCAGGTTACTATCGCCGGTTTGTGCAGGGATTTTCCTCTATTGCATCGCCCTTGACCAAGTTGACTCAGAAGGGTGTCGCATTTGTATGGTCGGACGAGTGTGAGGAGAGCTTTCAGAAGCTCAAGACAGCTTTGACCACAGCTCCAGTGTTAGTCTTGCCATCAGCTTCAGGATCTTATACGGTATATTGCGATGCTTCGAGAGTTGGGATTGGTTGTGTTTTGATGCAGGAGGGTAGAGTTATTGCGTATGCTTCTCGTCAGTTGAAGCCCCATGAGCAGAACTACCCCGTCCATGACTTGGAGCTAGCAGCTATAGTTCATGCACTGAAGATTTGGAGGCATTACTTGTATGGCGTATCCTGTGAGGTATTCACTGATCATCGCAGTCTTCAGCATTTGTTCAAGCAAAAGGATCTTAATTTGAGGCAGCGTAGATGGTTGGAGTTACTTAAGGATTATGACATTACTATCCTGTATCACCCGGGGAAGGCCAATGTAGTGGCCGATGCTTTGAGCCGGAAGTCGGTGAGTATGGGGAGCTTGGCATACATTCCAGTTGAGGAGAGGCCATTTGCAGTTGATGTTCAGGCCTTGGCCAACCGATTTGTGAGATTAGATATTTCAGAGCCCAGTCGAGTGTTGGCTTGTGTGGTTTCTCGGTCTTCCTTGTATGACCGCATCAGGGAGTGTCAGTATGATGATCCGCATTTGCTTGTCCTTAAGGACAGGGTTCAGCATGATGATGCCAGGGATGTGACCATTGGAGATGATGGTGTGTTGAGGATGCAGGGCCGGATTTGCGTGCCCAATGTGGATGGGCTTCGGGAGTTGATATTGGAGGAGGCCCATAGCTCGCGGTATTCCATTCATCCGGGTGCCGCGAAGATGTATCAGGATCTTAGACAGCACTATTGGTGGCGGAGGATGAAGAGAGATATTGTGGAGTATGTAGCCCGGTGTCTTAATTGTCAGCAAGTGAAATATGAGCATCAGAGACCGGGTGGCTTACATCAGCAGATGGTTATTCCTGAGTGGAAGTGGGAGAGGATCACTATGGATTTTGTTACCGGACTCCCACGGACTCTGAAGAAATTTGATGCTATTTGGGTGATTGTAGACAGGCTGACCAAGTCCGCGCACTTCATTCCGGTTTGTACTACTTATTCTTCAGAGCGGCTGGCAGAGATCTATATTCGGGAGATAGTTCGATTGCATGGTGTCCCAGTTTCCATCATATCAGATCGGGGCACTCAGTTCACCTCTCAGTTTTGGCAGGCGGTTCAGCGAGAGTTGGGTACTCAGGTGCAGTTGAGCACAGCTTTTCACCCTCAGACGGACGGGCAGTCCGAGCGCACCATTCAGATATTGGAGGATATGTTACGTGCCTGTGTTATTGATTTTGGAGGGTCATGGGATCGGTTTCTACCGCTTGCAGAGTTTGCCTACAACAATAGCTATCAGTCCAGCATTCAGATGGCACCGTATGAGGCCTTGTATGGGAGGCGGTGTAGATCTCCAGTTGGTTGGTTCGAGCCCGGGGAGGCTAGATTGTTGGGGACAGATTTGGTTCAGGATGCATTGGAGAAGGTGAAGGTGATTCAGGAGAGACTCCGTACAGCACAGTCGAGACAGAAGAGCTATGCAGACAGGAAGGTTCGAGATGTATCTTTTATGATTGGTGAGAAGGTCTTGCTGAAGGTTTCACCCACAAAGGGTGTTATGAGATTTGGGAAGAAAGGGAAGCTGAGTCCGCGGTTCATTGGGCCTTTTGAGGTACTTAGGAGGATCGGGGAGGTGGCTTATGAGCTTGCCTTGCCACCTAGCTTGTCGGGCGTGCATCCAGTTTTTCATGTGTCTATGCTCCGGAAGTACATTGGGGACCCGTCCCATGTTTTAGATTTCAGTACAGTTCAGCTGGAGGGTGACTTGACTTATGAGGTAGAGCCAGCAGCCATTTTGGATCGTCAGGTTCGGAAGTTGAGATCAAAGGATGTTGCATCAGTGAAAGTGCAGTGGAGAGGTCGGCCCGTGGAGGAGGCTACCTGGGAGACCGAGCAGGAGATGCGGAGCAGATATCCTCACCTATTTGAGACTTCAGGTATGTTTCTTGACCCGCTCGAGGACGAGCGTTTGTTTAAGTTGGGGAGGATGTGACGACCCGACCCGTCGTCACGTGAGTTACCGCCCCGTTTTCCCCATGTTATGCTTCTTTAAGTTTCATTATCAGTAATTGATGTGTTAGAGTTGGTTTGGAATGGTTTTGATAAGAAATGAGACACTTAGTCTCTTTTAAGAAGGCTTAAGTTGGAAAGGTCAACCGGATGTTGACTTTTGTGTTAGAGGGCTCGGATTTGAATTCCGGTGATTTGGTTAGCTTCGGGGGATGATTTGTGACTTGGGAGTGCGATCGGAATTGATTTTGGAGGTCCGGTGTAGAATTAGGCTTGAATTGGCGAAGTTAGTATTTTGGCGAATTCCGGTTGATAGGTGAGATTTTGATCCGAGGGTCGGAATGGAATTCCGAGAGTTGCAGTAGCTTCGTTAGGTGACTTTGGATGTGTGTGCAAAATTTCAGGTCATTCGGAGGTGTTTTGGTTGGGTTTTTGATCGAATGCGTGTTTCGGAAGTTTTAGAAGAACTTAGGCTTGAATTCGATGAGAAATGATGGTTTTAGTGTTGTTTGAGGTGTTTTAGTGATTGGAACAGGTTTGAATAAGGTATTGGATCATGCTTGTATTTTTGGTAGAGGTCCCGAGGCCCTCGGGGTGATTTCGGATAGCTAACGGGAAGTTTTGAACTTCAGAGATTGCAGAACCTGTGTTGTTTCTGGTATTTTCGCTTCTGCGGAATTGGGACCGCAGAAGCGAGAAATGAGATGCAGAAGCGGCAGGGACCGCAGGTGCGGAACGGGTGACCGCATCTGCGGAGTCGCAGATGCGACAGGAGGACCGCAGATGCGGTATTAGAGTTCTTATGGGAATCCGCAGATGCGTTAGTTTTTCCGCAGAAGCGGGAGGCGCAGGAGCGGATATTAAACCGCAGAAGCGGATATGTCCGCAGAAGCGGTGCATTGATCGCAAAAGCGGGAGCCGCAGATGCGGCCATGGAGCCGCAGATGCGGAATAACTGGTCAGAATAGTTTTATTTCCCTTCGCGAATTTTTGAAAGGGTTTCATATTTTCACTTCGGACTTGGAGAATTTGGGCGAGTTGGAGGAGAGAAATCAAGGGACTTCATTGAGGTAAGAATTTCTAAGCCTAAAACACGATTTTATGGTGCAAACACATGAAATTAGACTGAAAACTCAAGGATTTAAGGTCAAAAATGGTGGTTTAGGGCTTGAAACCTAAGAGAACAAAAATGGGAATTTGAGGGGTCATTTGGACTCCGATTTTTGGTGTTCTTTATATGTATAGACTCGCGGCGAGATAAGGAATCCGGTGATGTTAATTTTATAATTTTTCGAGAAGTGGGCCCGGGGCTCGGGTTTTGCCAACTTCGTGATTTTCGACGTTTTTCGAGTCTTTTCGGTTGGGTTACATTCCCTTAGCATATTGTGACATATTCGTTGTGGTTTTGGTCAGATTCGACGCGCGAAGAGGTGAATTCAAAAGGCAAGGGCATAGCAAGCTAGGACTTGGCCGGCTTGATGTTAGTAATAAATGTAAATGCTGTGTTGAGGGTTTGAAACCCCGAATTTGCACAATGTAGTGCTATGTAAGGTGACTTGCACGCCGGATAACGGGCGTGGGGTAGAGCACCGTCAGGGATTGTGACTTGGTCCGTCCCGCTTAATAAAATTACTACCTAATTGATTGTAAAAATTGTAATATCCTTATAAAATTGGATTAATTGTCATAATTGGGCTTCGTGCCAACTACTTGAATCTTTCAGGGATTGTATTTAAATGGTTTCTTACCATATTTTTAAATCATTGAACTCAGTCCTAGAATTTAATACTGTTTTGTAAACTCAGCCATTTTTCTAAATATAGAAACTAAAGTAATATTTTTAAATGAAGTTTGGGCTGAATATTTTCATATTATTGTGCCGAAAGGCTTATGTGATATTGGACTGAGTATGGGATCGGACTGCACGCCGCAGTGGTATGATATTGATATTGATATGAGGCCGAGGGCCTGTTTGATGCCACGATATGGCTTATTATTGCGCTTGGGCCGTAAGGGGCCCCTCCCGGAGTCTGCACACCCCTAGTGAGCGCCGTCGACGTTAAATAAATGGAGCGGGCTGCACGGCCGCAGCGGGGTACTGGAGGTACCGGTTTATGTGTTGCATTGCATATTTGATTGCCATTTACTTATTATCTGCTGTGATATTCTATAATTATTTTTCATGTTTATTGAGTTGATATTATTTAGATTGAGCTGCTGTAATTATAGCTTACTATGTGCCTGTCCAGGATTTCTTACTCTCAACCCTTATTTATGTTTATTACTTTTTGGGTTGGAAGTACTCACAATACTCCCTGCACCTTGTGTGCAGATTCAGGTACACCACAGGGTGAGTGAGGACTTGTTTAGCGGAGCAGCATTTATCCGGAAGTATCGAGGTAGCTGCATGGCGTTCGCAGCCTTGATCTCTCTCATCCATTTTNGCTTACATCAGCAAATGGTTATTCCTGAGTGGAAGTGGGAGAGGATCACTATGGATTTTGTTACCGGACTTCCACGGACTTTGAAGAAATTTGATGCTATTTGGGTGATTGTAGACAGGCTGACCAAGTCCGCGCACTTCATTTCGGTTTGTACTACTTATTCTTCAGAGCGACTGGCAGAGATCTATATTCGGGAGATAGTTCGATTGCATGGTGTCCCAGTCTCCATCATATCAGATCGGGGCACTCAGTTCACCTCTCAGTTTTGACAGGCGGTTCAGCGAGAGTTGGGTACTCAGGTGCAGTTGAGCACAACTTTTCACCCTCAGACGGACGGGCAGTCCGAGCGCACCATTCAGATATTGGAGGATATGTTACGTGCCTGTGTTATTGATTTTGGAGGATCATAGGATCGATTTCTACCTCTTGCGGAGTTTGCATACAATAATAGCTATCAGTCCAGCATTCAGATGGCACCGTATGAGGCCTTATATGGGAGGCGGTGTAGATCTCCAGTTGGTTGGTTCGAGCCCGGGGAGGCTAGGTTGTTGGGGACAGATTTAGTTCAGGATGCATTGGAGAAGGTGAAGGTGATTCAGGAGAGACTCCGTACAGCACAGTCGAGACAGAAGAGCTATGCAGATAGGAAGGTTCGAGATGTATCTTTTATGATTGGTGAGAAGGTCTTGCTGAAGATTTTACC
>NW_017674988.1:0-36626 GCF_001879085.1 Nicotiana attenuata
CTTGTGACAACTTTGAGAGTGATTGCTTCAACCCATTTTGTGAAGTAGTCGATGGCAACTAGTATGAATCTGTGCCCATTTGAAGCTTTTGGCTCGATTGGCCCAATGACATCCATACCCCAAGTGACGAACGGCCATGGGGCCAACATAGGATGCAGTTCTGAAGGAGGTGCATGAATCAAGTCACCGTGAACCTGACACTGATGGCATTTTTGGACGAAGCTGAAGCAATCCTTTTCCATGGTTATCCAGTAATACCATGCTCGAAGGATTTTCTTTGCAAGGACGTGTCCATTCATATGCGGCCCACATACTCCTGCGTGTACTTCATTCATGATTCTTCCGGCCTCTTGGGTATCCACACATCTCAAAAGGTTCAAATCTGGAGCTCTTTTGTACAAAACTTCTCCGCTCAAGAAAAAACCACTAGAAGCCTGAGGGCACTGTGGAATACGTGGAGCCTGAATAGTCCATAGAAGTGCACCCCTCCTGAGTATGGGAAGTCCCTCACCATATGACGAGTATCACCACTGGCTCGGGCTTGGTCGACTGGACTGATAGCTGAAAGCACCCCGTGTAGGAGGTGCACTAGACAGTGGCGGTGCATAGTGGGCAACCTGAGACCTGGGAGTAGCCGGAATACCGCTGGAAATTGGGAGTGCTGAATGAACAGGACGACTTACATAGCCTTATACNGATCTTCTGAATGTTGAGTCTTAACTAGCATATCATCTATATATACTTCCATGGTTTTACCTAAATGTTCTTGAAACATTTGGGTGACCAACCTTTGATACGTTGCACCTGCATTCTTAAGACCGAAGGGCATTACCTTGTAACAGTAAGTCCCCCCGTCTGTTATAAAAGAAGTTTTTTCTTCATCTCCTGGGTCCATCTTGATTTGGTTATAGCCTGAATATGCATCTAAAAAACTTAATAGCTCAATACCCTGCAGTAGCATCAATTAACTGATCTATGTGCGTTAAAGGAAAGGAATCTTTTGGACAGGTTTTATTAAGGTCTGTGTAATCTACACAAACTCGCCACTTACCGTTCTTCTTAGGAACCACAACAGTATTAGCTAACCAGTTAGGATATTTTACCTCACGAATTGAACCAATTTTTAGCAACTTTTGAACTTCCTCTTGAATCACCTTATTTTTGAAAGTTCCTTGCTTTCTTTTCTTTTGCTTGACGGGAGGATATGATGGATCTTCATTCAACTTATGAGTCATGACTTCCGGTGGTATCCCTGTCATGTCAGAATGGGACCAAGCAAAATAGTCCGCATTAGCTTTAAAAATTCAATCAATTTACGTTTTACCTCCGGGCTAAGATTAGCTCCTATGTACACTTTTCTCTCGGGCCAATGTATAAATAACACCACGGCCTCTAGCTCTTCTATCGTTGTTTTGATGTTCTCATTCTCCTCTGATTCTTGAATGGTATCAGGTCTTGAATCCAGATCTGTTTGCTTTTGCTCAGGTGAGGTTGACTCTGTGTTACCCTCACCTAAATTCTGTAATTGCTATTTGTCTTCACCTTTAACAGTTGAATCTGCAACAGAATTGATGCTTCTAGATGTTTGTTGATCGCCTCTGATTTGGCATATTCCCCATGGAGATAGGAATTTAATAACTTGATGTAAAGTTGAAGGAACAGCTTCCATGTCATGAATCCATGGTCTCCCAAGAATCATATTGTAAGCCATTTCCATATCTACCACTTGAAATTTGGTATCTTTAACGACGCCTTTTGCGAATGTAGTAAGTATTGCCTCCCCTTTTGTTACAATACTAGAGTTATCAAATCCCGACAAAGTATGCGCCTTTGGAATTAATTTATCCTCCGCTTGCATCTCGCGCAATACCCGTATTAAAACAATGTTTACAGAACTACCTGGATCAACCAAAACTCGTTTCACGTTAGTATCATGTACAAGTAAAGATATTACCAGTGCGTCGTTATGCGGAGTTATGAGTCCCTCGGCGTCTGCGTTGTTGAATATAACATTCTCTTCTTCCAGTACATGTCGATGCCGCTTCCCGTGGGTAATTGTCACTTTTGAAACCCTTTTATATGATACATCATTGATCTTTTCACCTCCACTTATAACGTTGACAGTTCTCTTGGGCGAAGGTGGTTTTGGAGGCTCCTGTCTGTTCTTCATGTATGCTTGTTTACCTTTCTCACTGAACAACTCAGTAAGATACCCCTGTTTTAACAAATGATCAACTTCACCTTGTAGAAACCTGCAATCTGCTATTTTATGCCCATGATCGTTATGAAATTCGCACCAATGATCAGGGTTTCGTCTGTTCGGGTTTGATCGCATTTCCTTTGGCCATCGTACCTTATCTCCCATGCTTCTTAAAACAGCCACGAGTTCATAGGTGCTTACGTTGAAGTTGTAACCACCGAACCTTGCCTTTAGACTTCCATCATCGTCTCGTGACCTACGTGTGTTCCGGTCATTTCCAAACCTCGATGAGGAGCCTAACTCCTTGTTTCTATGTTTGTGATCGTACCTTTGATTATCTTGCCTTGATCGTGAGTCTTTCCCCGCAGGTCCCATGTATGGCTCGTATCTGTTTTTACCGGATCTCTTTTCATTTTCCATACACCTTGAGCTTACCTTTTCTTCTGTTTTATGTCGTAAAATAATGTCTTCTTCAATCCTCATCTTTGTACTATATCTGTTGTAGACATCATTCCACGTTGTAGCTGGGAATTCTCGAAGGCTTTCTTTGAGTTGCCTCGTGGCTTCTGAACTCTTCTCATTCAGATTACTAGCAAAGGCTATGGCTGCCCAATTGTCAGGTACTCGTGGCAGCGTCATTCTTTCCCGTTGAAATCTATCTACGAACACTCTAAGCAACTCTGAGTCTCCTTGCTTGATTTTGAAGATATCTTCCATTCGCTTTTCAACTTTTTGAGCTCCCAAGTGTGCTTTGATAAATAAATCTGCAAGCTCAGCAAACGAATTTATAGAATTTTCAGGTAAAAGAGAATACCATGTTAAGGCCCCTTTAGTGAGTGTTTCACCGAATTTTTTGACCAAGACCGACTCAATCTCTTGCTTAGTCAAATCATTGCCCTTGACACCTGTTGTGAATGCAGTAACGTGATCTCGTGGATCTGATGTACCATCATACTTTGGAATATCAGGCATTTTAAACTTCTTTGGAATTGGGAGGGGAGCAGCACTTGGCTTCCATGGTTGTTGGGAATATTTATCTATATCTACTCCCTTGATCACCGGCGGTACTCCAGGTATTTGCTCTATGCGTTTATTTTGCTCCTTAAGCTGTTTCTGCAAGGTTAGTACTAGATTTTGTAAATCAGAGTTAACTGGATTACTTGGGTCTCTCTCTTGTGTTTCACTACCTGAATTAACCAATCCTGAACGAGGATTCTCCAAAGTGTTGTTGTTTGGAGTAGATGTGGGTGGAATGGTAGGTAATTGGCTAACAAAAGCTTGAAGAGCGTTATTGACTTGAGAGGCAATAAGTTTTTGCAGAGCCTCATTCATGGTTTCAACATTTTCGAATTGAGCCTGTCCATCTGTGTGAGATCCATCAGGAGTGCCTTCACGAGACCGTCGTGGGGAATCTCCCTGAAGTTGTTGGATTGTTTGAATTTCTGGGTTTCCTTAAGTGTTATCATTGTTGTTCGACATGATTGATGCAATCAAGAAAATTAGGTTGAGATATACTTGATTGTCAGATTCCCGGCAACGGAACCAATTTGTTTAACCGAAAAATAGGATTTTAGTCAAAACTAGAATTTAGAAGAATCGGGTGACTGATAATTGAAAAAGTAAATAAAGAAAGAAATTTTAGAGTAACCAAGTATGAAAGCTGGTAAATCAAAGTATATTCCAATAGTCACCTCCCTCTACAATTGTTTGTTTCTTCCACTTTTATAGCTCTTTTGGGATACGAACCTTACCTTTGTCATAATAATGCTATTATGGGCAATTAATGACTTTAAATGTTACGTTATACAATCATATACATTAAATACATATTCTCTAACGTTTCCAATAATTAATACTCATTAAATTTTGTATCTGGGCTCCTTTTTGCTGTTAGATTCATTCCTTTGATTCTTCACTATCTTTGAGTTTCAAATGTCTTGAATAGGTACGAGCGTTGAATTACTTGTATGACTGCTCGCACCCTCTCCATTTAATTTACTCGTATCTGTTGTTGCTCGTATCTGTTAACCAACCTTATTTCTTTGACTGTTTGACCAGTCTATACGTCATGACACGTCACCATATACATAAATATAATTTTCCCCAATACAGCTTTCTCCGCGAAAAACCTCATCATCAACACAATTCGCCAAAACGACGGGTGTACCTGCGCCAAGGTAACCCGATACTTTACACAAAAATTGAGCACAACCCTGTCAAGAGGTCCCAGTGTGAAGGGATACGTATATACATTCAGGAAGCCATCGGCAGGGTCGGTAATACCTTCGTCCGGGGAAAGCACCTGTAGCGCTACCTCCTCCCCCCATCCGCAGTCTCTCCTCACCAACTGTAGGTGCTCTTCCCTTATCAAAGACGTAGTCTTCACGTTAGACTCCCACGGATCTTGAGCACTGGGAGCGGAGCTCTCTCCTCTCTGACAAGCGGACCCTGAAGCAACAGTCGTAGCCATGGCAAGACTAGAGGCGCCAAAGCGGAAACCTGCACAAACACTCTGGTACTAAGGTAACGAAGGGCTCGACGCCGAAATAGGAGGAAATATCGAAAAAGTGGATCTCCCAAAAAGCGGAAGCGACCCCATATATGCGCGGAAACAGCAATGGTCCGCCTGCCCGAGATATGCCCCAGGAGGTCAATGACTTCGAATGTCAGTCTCGAGGCAATATTCGACCTCAAGGACCCCCATCAACATAAGACTAGTCTTCAGGAAGCTAGCAAACACCATCTCCAGTCCCGAGGCAATACTCGACCTCGAGGACCTCTATCAACATAAAGCTAGGCTCCATAAAAACCTTCAACACCATTATGGGGCTCGAGATAATAGCTGAACTCGAAGGAACCCCCCAAGTGGAGGAACAGGAAATTCGAAGCTCCGCCCAAAGAGGCTCGGCCTCGGGGCACCACCAAAATTGGGTAACCCATCATCTAGGACCTATCTACAGCGTCTTAGAAGGGTTATCTTCGACAAGTTCAAGGCAAATCTCCAGGCGTCCTAAGCCAACTTCACTCAGACATCACCATCAAGAACTTCAAGTATCAAAGTATTATCTCTATGAGACTCGAGGGTCCCGATGGCCCGGGTCTATCAGACCAGTTCGAGCTCGATCCGAGAAACAACGGTGGGCTCGAAAGGGAGCCATTTCTATCAAACAAAGCCGAGAAAAATACTCGCGTTCAAGCCGAGTGTTGATGATCGGCAGCAGAAGCATACATGCAGGGTCCTCGCAAAAAGCAAAGGAAATATAGCAAACATCAAAGGCAGAAGTCAAAAAATATCTTTATATTTATGGGAATTTGCTTACAACGGCCCTCGAGGGGTCCTTACATATGATTACAAAAGCTTACAGAAGGTTTCTACTCAGAGATAAGGAAACAAAAAGGGATATGCGAGGTGTAAACCTAGTGTATCCTTGAAGGTTTATCTCTGGTAGCAGTATCCCCAAAGCGCCGCCTCGTCGAGCTTGCGTCCTCAAAGGAGATACCTTCGACCGCCACCTCCTCTAGGTTCCCAACTCAATCCCTCGGGATAACATATCCAAGGGAAAAGACGGAGAAGAGAAAAGAGGGAGGACGCAGAAGAGGCAGAAAAAAGAGACATAGCTCGCCGAAGCCAAAGGTTGAAGATCCGGCGGGCTCCAGCCTCGACAGCCGCTTGTGCCATTTTATTCCTTGGGAAAAAACCCAAGGAATGAAGTGCAGTGAGCAGCGGTGTAGAATCCGAACGCCAGTCCGGACCAAAAAAAATCGGCCCCCCATGTATCATCATCTCGAGTCAGTAACGGCAGCAATAGCAACCGTGATAGCAACAGCAGCAGCGTCGAGATGGTATGATCTCGTTCAACATGGAGAAGCTTGGACAAGAGGCCCCTATACGGTTGATAAGGACGTTGCCATACAGCTTTAGGGCCGTGAACCCCAAACATAGCAGTTAACAATAGGAGAAGATGGTGTAAAGGCAGCAAAAAGGAACGGATGGATGAAGGAAAGAAGATACTTAGCTGAAGAAATAGCATCAAAGTTCTCCCATTTGTAGGAAGAAATCACACGGTCTTCGATGTCTTTGAAAGACGTATCGGCAGGCGCAATCAATGTGTTCTTGAAAACCAAATCGATGGCGGTACTGCCGCTTTAAAAAACGAGAATCGACAGTGCATTGAATGGCATCGAAAAGACAAGTCCCAAGGGATCTCCCGGTTGTTACAAAGGCTCACGTCATAGGCTGCATCACCGATATGACATCGGTGCAGGGAACTTAAAGAGTTGGTCATCAAATTCGTTTTCTATCACCTCGATCTAGGAAATGCGGAGACTATCTGTATACGGCAAAATCGGAGGGCCCAATTTCCCGTCTTTTAAGCATCTCGGAAGATCGACTCAAAGCCTCGAGGCTGCAAAGATGCGCTCGAGTCTTCTCCCTTGGGGCCAATTGGCACCCGGCCTCGGGAGGATATTGATCGGGGCTAAAGCAGAAATAGGAGTTCCCAACACACGGCTAAATCTATCACGGCTAAGTCTGGAAAAGTATAGCCAGGTTACTCTGAGCCCTACTCGAGGCGTCATTTCAGTCGTCCCATCTCCACACCTTTACAGCTAATGTGTGCCTTACCGTATAAACTTTTTCCCTTCTATATAAAGGGGATTCTAACTATTTTGTAGAGGACTGATGTTACTCCAAAGACACTACATGAAATATATGATAACTCTCTATCTTTCTCTCTAAGATACTCTCTCGACACTGTTGTTCTATCCTATTATTTTCATACTTGTTTCATATTCATTGCTTGTTTATTGCTGATCATTGGCTATAAAGAGCCTCCTTTAATGTTATTGCATCTGTTAGTCCTTCCCCGATTTCCCCCGATAGCTCGAGCCCGAGCTCGAGACTCGACCTCGAGGCCCCAAATCGACCAGCTCGAGGCCCCGAACGGCTATCTCTCAGTTCGATTACTGCTTTATTTTAGCTCGTGTCTCACCCTCAAACTACGCACTCACAACATCAACTACTCCACGACTAGCATAAAAATAGATCACGTATTTTTAGAGTCCCATCAACAAATTTAATTGTTATTACCATTTTCACGGTAAACACCTTCTCAATATCAGGTAAAGTTATTCTTTCTAGAAATAGAGATAGGAATGTTTATACTATCAGTAACATAGATAGTCTTGGTAATCAAATTTGTTTAGCTTCTATGATTTATATGATCCCTGGGTATGGCATAGAAAGTTTGGCCATGCATGCATACTATTCAAAACTTTCCAAATGCGATCTTGTTATTTGTCATCCAAAACTAGATTTTTCAAAATATCATATTTGTGATGCATGTCAATTAGGAAAACAAACTCTTCATCTTTTAAAATCAAAAAATATTGTTTCTACTACTAAACCTCTTCAACTCTTGCATATGGATTTGTTTGGTCCAACTAGAACTGCTAGTATTGGTGGTAGAAAATATGCTTCTGTTATCGTAGATGATTTTTCTCGTTTCACTTGGGTTATTTTTATGAATCATAAAGATGAAGCCCTAAGGGATTTTGAAGTCTTCTGTAAGAAGGTACATCGTGAAAAGGGATATTACATTTCTACTAGCAGAAGTGACCATGGAGGAGAGTTCGAAAGCAGAGCCTTTGAAAGCTTTTGTAATGATCAAGGTATCTCTCACAACTTCTCTTTGCCAAGATCACCTCAACAGAATGGAATGGTATAACGTAAAAATAGAACTTTGCAGGACATGGCAAGAACCATCATTGTGAAAAACTCTCTACCTCACCATTTCTGGGCAGAAGATACAAGCACATCATGTCATATTATTAACAGATGTCTGATTCGACCCATTCTTAAAAAGACTCCATATGAGCTATGAAATGGTAAGAAACCCAACATTAGTTATTTCCACCCATTTGGATGCAAATGCTTCATTCACAATAATGGAAAAGACAACTTGGGTAAGTTGATCCAAAAAGCGATGAAGGTATTTTTCTTGGATATTCTCCCTCAAGTAGAGCATATAGATTTTTCAATAAAAGAACTTTATTCATGGAAGAATCCATTCATGTTGTTTTTGTGGATACTAACCCTCGCTTAAGGAATGAAAAACTTCCTGAAGATGAGGAAAGCTCTATTGTCCCAAAGTCTGTTGTTACAGGAAAAGACAGTCACGATCAGTGGAACAATCAGCAAAATCAGTCAACTCAGGAGCACATTCAAATCCAGGCACCATCTTCTGCTGAACACTTAACCACTGTGGAAAAGGAGCCAATCACAAGTGTTCCAAATGAATGGAAAAGTGAACCTGGATATCCCCACAAGTTCATCATTGGAAATCCATAAGAAGGTATCACTACCAGAAGATCTCAGAAGCTAAACTCTCCCATGGCCTTAATATCACAACTTAAGCCAGAAAAGGTTAATGAAGCCCTTAAAGACGACTACTGGGTCAAAGCTATGAAAGATGAACTTGATCAATTTGAAAGAAATAAAGTGTGGGATTTGGTTCCAAAACCATCAAATGCTTCCATTGTAGGAACTAAATGGGTTTTCAGAAATAAGTTGAATGAATCTGCTCAAGTAGTTCATAACAAAGCAAGGCTAGTTGCTCAAGGTTACTCTCAGCAAGAGGGAATTGACTACGATGAAACATTTGCACCTGCAGCAAGAGTAGAATCCATTCAAATACTACTTGTCTTTGCTGCTCATAAAGGATTCAGGCTATTTCAAATGGAATTAAAAAGCGCCTTCCTCAATGGATATATCTTAGAAGTATACGTGAAACAACCTCCTAGCTTTGTAAGTAACAACTTTCAGAACCATGTTCCAAGCTGTCTAAAGCTCTATACTGACTCAAGCAAGCCCCTCGAGCCTAGTATGAAAGACTAAGCTCTTTTCTCCTAAAGGTTTCAAACGAGGTAACATGGACACAACCTCATTTATTAAGCATTCAAATTCAAGTAATCTTATTGTTGACGATATTATTTTTGGAACTCTGTATTAGTGAAGAATTCGCTTATATTATGAAAGGAGAATTCGAAATGAGCATGATAGGTGAGCTAACTTTCTTTCTTGGACTGCAAATCAAACAATCTCCAAAGGAATTTTCATTAGCCAAACCAAGTACACCAAGGAACTTATAAAGAAGTTTGGTATGGAGAATGCAAAGTCTATTGGAACTCCAATGAGTCCAACAACTACGCTTGAAGAAGACAAGAATGGAAAAAGTGTGGATGAAACAATGTATAGAGGAATGATTGGAACTTTACTATATTTCACTGCTAGTCGACCAGATATAATGTTCAGTGTATGTAAGTGTACACGGTTTCAGTCGGCTCTAAAGGAATATCATCTGACTGCAGTTAAACGCATTATTAGATATCTCATTGGGACCACTAAATTAGGAGTATGGTATGCTCATTCTAACAATTTTGATTTAAAAGGCTTTTCAGATGCAGATTTTGCAGGTGATAAAATTGACAAGAAAAGTACTAGTGGCACATGCCAATTGTTGGGGAATGCTGTAATTTCTTGGCATAGCAAGAAACAAAATTATGTTGCCTTGTCAACTACTAAAGCAGAGTATTTAGCTGTTGGAAGTTGTTGTACACAAGTTCTTTGGATCATGCATCAACTTCTTAATTACGATTTATCTCTGGCCTCTACTCCTATATTCTGTAATAATACAAGTGCTATATGTCTGTTAAAAATTATGTGCATCATTCTAGGGAAAACATATAAAAATTAAGCATCATTTTATCCGTGATCATGTTGCAAAAGGTGATATCTTGTTAGAGTTCATTAGTACTGAGTCTCAACTTGCTGATATTTTTACAAAACCTCTTTTCTGCGTAAAAATATTGGTATTATGTCTATTATGTAAAAAAAAATCTCTCGTATCTTTATAGAATATTTTACTTCCTTTCTTAGTTTGCTTAATTGATAAGTGTATTAATTTGATGTAAATGTTATTATTACACTTCCATTGGTGACGCCGAAGCAACTCCTCAGAGGTGTCACTTCCATCTGAACCTGTCTTTTCCTCTAACCGATGCAACCCTTCAACCTTCCAAAAGCCTAGATAAGTACCCCCCATCCTCTCTCATTCTTCATCACTCCTCACCAAATTTCTCTACCATGGCGAAGAGAAACCTCTCATATTCCACTTCCACAAGACGAAGCAGATGATTTCAGAAAACCCAAAATCCTGAAGAAACCGTCGACCTTGAATCAGACTTTCTCAAAACCGACAATAAAAGCATTGACTCATCGGGGGATCTTCCTATTGGCCAGAAAAAGGTAGGAAAAAGACCTATGGAGCAAACCCCCAAAAGGCCTGTAGTCAAGAAAGGGAAAGAGGAAAGCATAGGTTTTGGTCCAGAGGATAAATTGAACTTCTATGGACCAAGCAGTCTTATAAATCTAAATCTATGGCTTATGGACGCTCTGCAAGTCACTCTCTTATGAAATATTTTCACTGTGATGTGATTGCTATTTTTGACTTTTAACGTCTTTCTCCTCTGTTTGATACTATTGGAAATTCTGTGTATGAAGAGCCCGTGAGGATGTTTTATGCAAATATGTTTGTCAATGAAAAAGATGACTTGGAGTCAATGTTTTAGGCACTCGCATTGTTCTTGATTCCTATCAATTTGTAAAGATATTTTCTGCTAAGTTTCATGGTTATGATATTTTTGTGCAAAATTCTTTACCTAAAGACTTTGAAGTCTCTTTTAGAAGAGGCAAAAGTTTTTCTATCCGAAAACCCTCCTGACATTGGTCCTAAAAATCTCAAATTCGAACACCGCATTTTATCCCACACGATAGCTACTACTCTACTTCTTAGGACTGGGTCTCTTAGCACTTTGACTACTAGAGATGTCTTTGTTCCTTACTTTCTTGTGAACAATAAAGGGCGTGACTAGTTTGTGTGGATTCGTCAGTATATGCTTGAAAGTATCAGGGATATCTTTGTCTGCTGCTTGTTTACCCTATGGCTTGCTCATGTCACATATTCTTGAGGTCACGAAGGTTGATTTGGCACCTTTCTCGCATAAGTACATTACAAGCACCTATGATAAGACAACCTTTGCTATGATGGGATACACCTTAAGTGACGATGGATGGGCCAGACGTGCCAAGGTTGAAAGTGCTACAGTACAGGTTGAAGCACCCACTAAACCAACAGAGCCTCAGTAGACTGCCACCAATAACCTACAGCAGATTCAACAAAGTCTAGATGGGGTAAAAATCACGCTCATTGCAATGAAAGAACAGGTGGACAAGATCGGGGAAGTAACCAAAGAAACAGGCACAGATGTGGCTATGCTCAGGATAGACATGGGAGCCACAAGGAGGCAAGGAATTAGGGCATTCAACTCTATGACAGAAAAGATGGACAAAATCACCAAAGAAGTTGAAACCTCCTATGACTCCTTCTACATCAAAGATTGTCATCATCAAAAAGGGGGAGATTGTTACACCTAAGTTTCAATGATGACAATAGTGCAAATCTAATTGTTTCCATTTAATCCAGTTAATTGCAGGAAATTAGGAGGATAGTACTACTTCAAAGGAAGTCCTTTTGGTAAGGACATCAGAAAGGAAACAAGATCAAATGCAGCAAGAACAATGCTAAATCAAAGGACGTCAAGGCCATCAAAAAGGAAACAAAATCAAGCACAGGCGCTAAAGGAAGTCAGAACAGTGCTAATTCAAAGGATGTCGGGGCTATCAAAAAAGAAACAAATCAAGTGTAGCCGCTAAAGAAAGTCAGGCCCTACTTCAAGGATTGATTTGGAATCTAGAGATACTGAATATTGCTCGATCAAGTCAAGCCACAAATCACTCCCTTGATTATGGATATGAAAAGGAAGGACGTAAACCAATCCAGCCCATCCCTTGTGCAGGATTTGGAGGCACCCCTTGGGTCAAGTCTCTTAGAATATTTTGTGCCTCAATCAAGGGTAAATATGCAACGGCTACTCAAAACGCTCCTATAAGAAGATTGGCAAACTCAAGAATTCGATTACGCAACTACATCATTTGTTTCTAAGCCTTTCTAGTTCTCAGTACAAACATTGTATTCTTGAGTCTACAAGTGTCACAAAAGATAGGAAGAATGATAGTAGGTTATATTTATGCAATTTAGATACTATTTACACTTTAATTTTGCCGCACTTTATTGATATTTCAATGCTAAAAGATAACAAATTGCTCTAATTAAGAATTGTATTGCTTTGCAGGAGCCACTCCGAGCTATGAGGAAGCTAAAGAGTGTTTTGGAGTCAATATGGAGTGTGGAAGGCCAATCGGAGGTTAGAACGGTCGAAAAGAAGAAAGAAAATCAAGTGGCGAAGTCACCTCCAAGTGCGCGGCCGCGGATCGACCGCGCACTGGAGGCAGAATACTGGGTGAAATCCGCGGCCAGATCCGCAGTCAAATCTGCAGTCGCGAACGAGCTGACGGAGACCAATAACCCAGGGTCAATTATGTAATTCCCAAGGCGACTAACCTAAACCTACATGAAGCTTAATTCTCCCAGAAGAGAGAGAGAGAGAGAGAGAGAGAGAGAGAGAGAGAGAGAGAGAGAGAGAGAGAGAGAGAGAGAGAGAGCTGCTTTTAGAGAGATTTTGGAGGCAAGAACACGAGAGGAAGACAGAGAATTTCCCTAAGAGTTTTCATCTTCTTCTTCTTAATTCCATTGTTGATTATGACTTTCTATAGTGAATTTTTATCTATTAGTATGAGTAGCTAAACCCGTCATCTAGGGTTGATGGAACCAATTGTTGGATGAAGTCTTGACTTTGTTTTGATATAATTGAGCCGTTTTTACTCTATGATTGTTCAACTACGTGTTGTCTTGTGATTAATTGAAAGGGCCCTTGATTAATCGTGTCAAGTTATCTTGTGTTTCTTGAGAAAGAACACTTAGTTAGATTGTTGTTGAACAACACCACTTTCGGGTAAGTTAAGAGATTAATTACTTGAAATTAAAAGCAGGGTTAGAGATAACGAAGCTTTGGTGGGATAATTCTGAGTTGCATAAATTGTTAACTAGAGTAGTTCGAGAGAATGCTTCTAGTAAATTATCGTAATTGATCGAGAGATAATTGCGGTAGCCCAAAACTCATACTCCTTATAGAGTATTACGGTGAGATTATAGCTAACGTGTCAGGAATTAATCCGACAATTGGGGAAATCAATAGCCCCAGACCCTTTTACCATTGAATTCAACTTTATTCTTGATTATTGCTAGTTTTATTGTCATTTTTCCTTAGTTAACTAAATTCTACTCATTATCTATTAAAAATCTTGCATCCGGGAATTGTGTGAGCTTAGCAGTGTTAAAAGTTGTAGTAAATAGGTTAGTTCCCTGTGGGATTCGACTCCGGACATAAACCGGATTATATTTGCAGCGACCGCTTAGTCCTTTTTACAAGGCATAGTTGGGCGTGATCAAAGAGTTAGAACACAAAATGAGAGTTGTGTCAACATTGGAAAGAATTATTGTTGTTGTATATCGTTGGTGGTGAACGAACTAAAACCATCACTGCTGTAAATATTTATCAAAGATCTAAGAGAACCCTTGTGATAGAAGGGAACTGGATGTAGGTACCACACCGGTACTGAACCAGTATAAAAACTGATGTGTCTTCTTATCTTTCTGCTCATTTAGTTTATCTCTACTGAAATCAATCACTGCACAAAGTCTAGTCGAATAAACTCATACTTAGTCAACTAAGATTTTTAAATCGGTTACAATCCCCCCCCCCCCCCCTTTCCTCTTGTACTTTCAGTATCAACCTACATAGCGAAGTATTTTCTCTTAAGCTACAAGTACAACCTTTATGCTACACAAGAATTACAATTTCCTCCGAAGAAGTATTGATCCAAGTGATTTTCGTCGATGTTTAATTTATGGAAGCAAAGTGTCCCCTTTCGTCTTTTCTTCCTCATGGTGGAGAAGCATTTATTTGATGTCTAAAAGCTAATTTCATACCTGCAGATGCTAATCAATGCACGGGAAACGTCGAGCAGGTTTTCCACCCGGAAAGCTTCACATAGTTGGCTTTTATAAGACCCTGATTTTCTTGATCACCTCATTCTAGTATAAGGTAAAAATTTGGCTTAAGTCGCTCTATTGGTAGCATGTAGTATTATGCATGTGGTATATATGTTAACCCTTTTGTTGTATCCATGTCCAGTGTCCTCATTTTACAGTTTAAGGAATAAGGTAATGAAATTCTAGTATAAGCTTTAATTATTACGTCCTATTGGTCTAATTCCTACTAAACAGCTCAAAACAAGCTCGTTTGCTCGTCCACTCCCTCATTTCTAAAGGGGCATAAACACTCACTCGTTAGAGGACTTGTCTTCCTGCTAAGTTAATCGTAGTCGGGAAAAAAGCATTATTCACAAATCAAAGTGAGTTCCACAGTTTTAGTTTTTGCTTCTCTTGATCGTAAAGCTCCGTTTTAAATATTAATTATTTGCTCTATGTTTTCATGTGATTCTTTTTACATTTTTAGAAGCCATATATGTGATCACAAATTAATACAGAGTATTAAAGTAAATGAATAAACATTTAGAATTTTTTGTTTTTTTGTTATTTAATGTTGCGTGTAAAAAACAAATTGAAGTACAAAATTAACCTTTGTCCACACTTAAATGATAAAAGTGCAAGAGAATAACACAGACCATGCATTTATTAATTGGTACATAAGATAGGAGTAAATCTTTTCCGAGTAACAAGTCATAGCTGTTGGATCAATGGTGGAAGGTGTGACGGGGGCGATTTTGGTCAGTCCAAAGTTACACCCGCGCGGCAGTCAAGTTGCGCGCTTGACTCAGCCTTTTCCAACACTTAGCCAAATTTTCAGCAAGTTTGGCCTTAACGAATTTTGGCAACAATTTAATAAGTACACAATCAAATACAGGAAAATCCCAACCCTTGTATTAATTTCGAAAACATACAAATGAACCCTCACTTGACTATGATCACAAGTCGACCACAACCCCACTTTTGACAAAGAACATAAGTCGTTCTTAGCCAATACTAAGACCTGCCCAATGCCTAGCCTTAGTCCCTTTTGAAACACTTGGAAACTCTCACGTTTCACTCTTGTTTCCCACTTGAAATTCACACGAAATTCCCACACTAAATCTGACTAAGTCCAAAGGCACCTATTTATAGCACATATGCAGCCTTTAGGATTTGACAGCACATGAACACTTGTTGTCTACAGCTTTTGCCACTTGTCGGGCTAAGGCTAAATCAGTTCCTAACTTGTAGTTGACATCCCCAACTACTTAGGTCATGTTCTACACGAAATGATAGTGGATACAAGCATAAATCAGTCATGGGTACAAGTGGTTATGAAAAGGTAACCGCCAACTGCTTCGGCATGTGCATTGCATGTGCCATTTGACTTGGTCAACTGCCGCACGCCCAAGGCTGGCATTGCGCCCAGCCTTGGCTCATCTTGACATTGCTCCACACCAATGTCTTGCCCGCAACCTGCCGCCCATGATTTTTCTGCACACGCCCGACGCCACTGCCACCCGCACATGCCTTGGCCGAGTTTCTGCCTTGCCCATGTCAACACTTGTTTCACCCGTGCCAATTGCTTGTATTTTCCTTCACATAGCCTTGCCTTAGTTATTGAAAGCCTTTGCCATCATCCCGCACTGTCGTGCCTTAGCTTAACCCGCACTTGGCGCTGCCACAACCCGAGGTGCCCGTGCCACTGACTTTGGCACGCATGCCATGCCATGCCGCCCCAACATTGCCCACACTGCCTTGTCAAGCCTTTTCCAAGCATGCCTTGCCTGCCCCAAGACCTTGGCCAATACTTGCCCACAACAGCCCTCATGACAATGTCGTGTCCGTTGCACGCATGATCGTTTTGCCCGCACATAGGCCAATGGCATGGCCATCACGCCCAATCCTTGCCACAGCCGCGCCATGCCCGATGTCAAAAAGTCAGCCCCTAACAGAAGGAGAGAATATGCCATCATCCCAGAAGTCCTTATTTTCAAATAAAGTAGGTATAATGCTAACAATGGGGTGTGTGTACACCAAGCCAAGCCAATGAAGGCAAGATATGCATCTTCCATACACACATTTATCACTTAACCATGACTAAATGATACGTATCTTCATTTTAATTTTTAACGACCAAGGTTAAATTGCTTAGTTTAGCATTTACATTGACTGCAAGAAAGACCATTAAATCTCAAAAGGTTGTCATGAGAAAGAGAAAAATGAACACAATCAAATGAACTGCTGCAATGTTTCCTGTGTAATTCAACTGCTTACAAAACTTATTTAATCTGCATATATTGTTAGCATCCTGCAGTAGCAACGTCTATGCTAGTACAGAGGAGACTCGAGCTGACATAGAATACATTGTTACAACACGAATTCGGGGAAAAGAAGAAAAAAATATACGTATATCATTTCACACTGCCTTAGAAGCAAACATGAGGGGGAATAAGCTTCCCAGGATTCATGATATTGTTGGGATCTAAAGCAACCTTTATCTTTTTCATCGTCCTCAGGTTCTCGATACCAAGTTCCTTTTCAAGATACTGAAAATATAATGCAGAAGAAAAATAATGATGTTTATGTTAACAATTGTGTCATCCTATTTGTAAGACATCAAAAAGCCAAAAGGACAAGTGTTTAAACATCATACCTTCATTTTCCCAGTACCGACACCATGTTCTCCAGTACAGGTGCCTGTTCAGCAAAAGAATAAAAAAGGTAAAACACTATCCACGTGCCTTTGATGAAATGGTACTTGTAAAAACCGTGGAAAGAGTCTATACATAGAACCACACAATGAGCAACAGAAAGAGTTTCAGGTGAATCGACAGAGCCGCACAAGTTACTATAAACAACATGCATGTTCAAAGTTTGCATACAAATTACATGCATAAGATAATTTTGTTGGTAGGTTTCGAGACAAATTCAGGAAAACATATCAGAGGTTAAGACAAATCCAGGAATCAAATTCAGTTGGAGGTAGCTAAGCTTTCTTGCCCCATTGGAACAATGTCAGTCAGAAAACTTTTCTTGGCGATTCAGCTTATTGGACAAGCAGACCAAGTAAGAATAAAGATCAAGGGTCAGACTCTGCAGCTTCTGTATTAGCTATATCTTTCCAAACCCTGGTAGTGATGTACTGATCAGAGAATTAATCATGGCCCAAGGTAACTTTATCCTTATGATCTTGCTTTCACATGGATTGTAAGTTCAAAGACTAAGAGGTTGTTTAGTTGATAGTATTTGATAATTAATCTTAGCATAAAATCCAGCACAACAGTATTTGGTTGACCGCATTAAAATAAAATAATCGCTGCGTATCTAATGCATCATTTGTTGGTGGGTATTAAATAAAACCCGCATTAAGTTATGTGGGATCCACGGATCCCGCACATAGCGGGAACTTAGTGCACCGAGCTGCCCTTTAGGTCATGTGGGATCATTGTATAATTAAATGCAGGATAATGTGGAATAAGAATACATGTATTAGCAATACGGGGAATAAACTATTAAAGACAAAAATGCCCCTCTAAAGTAAGTAATCATGTATTAGAATAACAGGAGGGGGTTGCTCCGATGGTCAACACCTTCTACCTACAACCCCAGGGTTGTGGATTCGAGTCACCAAGGAGCAATAGCTCCAACAAAGGGGGATCAAAGGGAATCAAAGGGGAGGGGAATAAAAAAAGAGAGTATTAGAATCTCTTTATTATTAATTACCACATAATATTTCCTTCATTATTAATCACCGTATAACCAATCCCAACATTATAATCCCCGCACACCTAGTATGTGAACCAAAAGACCCCTATATGAAACTAGGCTTCTTGTTTCCTTTTCATATTTCCTTCTTCTTTGATGAGGTGTTGGATGGATATTGCAGAGGAAAGGAGAGGATCACTAAGCCCAAAATGCAACTTGTACCTTCCATTGATAAAGCAGTATGGACCATGAAGTGGTTTAGCCTCTCAGCTTCTCGTCGTTGTTCCTTTTTGGTAGGGTCAAATAGAACTACTGTATGGAAATTTCCATCACCGGCATGAGCAATAACAGTGCTGTTAAAGAAAAACAATGAGCAATATAGAAGGTAGAAACTCGTAACTTAATGTCCGTAAAGTCCAACATGTCGAGTCCAATAATTTATACAAACAAGACATACCATGTTAAAGGAGAAGCATCCAATTCCTGTTTTGATCTTGATATTAGCTCAGCAAGGTGTGACAAGGGTACACAGACATCCTGCAACAAAACCGAGTTTGTATTTCAGATAATCAAATTGAAAATAAAAAAAAATGTTAACAAGTTAAGAAGAATGTCCTCACTTAATAGAAATTAAAACATGTGCAGAAATGAGAAAATATCCAACATATCATCTCCTATTGGAATCACCTTATTAAAAGTGCTTCTGAGTTGGGATTTTAACTGATATAGAAAATAAGTATCTTTGCAGAAATGAGAAAATAATATATCATCTCCTATTGGAATTACCTATTATAGTGTCCCCGAGTTGGGGTTTAACTGAAAGAAACAACAAAATCTGAAAGCTAGTCTTTATCTTTTATTTTTTAAATTATTTTTAATAACCGTGGTGTCCAGGTTAGCCTGCTGAAAGCTAGTCTTTATTATCTATTGCATAAATCAAATATCGATTGGCAACGCCCTAACGTGGTTCAAGGAGCTCATTTTTTTGTACAAATAATTATGTGCATGAGCCAACTTCCATCACTACAATCCTGTATTTAGTTATCGGCCCAGCCCTCAAGGCAGCGAAGATTCTCAATGCCACAAACATGGAGGCAGAATGACAAATAGACAATTTAGGTTCCAAGAGATTTAATTTTCCGCAACAGAACGATAAACATACGAGAAAAGTAAGCTAAAGTCTAACCAACCCTCTGTGACACTATGAGCATAATGCTTTCCGAATATTTATAGGCTCCAAGATGCTATCTAGTTCTATTAGGATTTTATTTTCAATTCCAGGAACATCCATTTATAATATTTCATCTAAATTTAACGAAATTTACGACTTAAAGGGTAAGTGTCAATTATGAATCTGAAGGTAGCATCACCATCAAGTTCCCAAATTACCCTATATTCAGCAATACTTGTCTTTTTTCCCCTCATCTTTGGGTGGAGGTGGAGGGATGTGGCATGCGGGTGGGGTTTTTTTTTTTTTTTGTGTGTGGGGGGGGGGACTAAAGATCATAATGTAAATATATCCATATGAATTAAATAAACTTCGATAGATGAAAGCAAGAAAGAAAACGTGAACACAAAAGTAATGTGGTTGGAACATTTCAAATGAACCTGAGATCCAAATGAAAATTTCCAAACCTAATACCTTATAACTAAAAACATAGAGCATGTGTTTTCAACTCATTTCAGTGTAAACTAGCAGTAGAAACAAACCGTTATCATCGCCTCAGAATTAGGTTCCATTGCAAAGCAAGCCCAAAGTGCTTCCTTTCTTATCTACACAGAAGAAGCCATTCAACAATTAATAAACAACATTGTTAGACGAGCCAGTTACTAACTATTCAAAAGTTGGCTTGTATACCACATGGAATCACATTTTCGCTGAAGTCACTGAGTTACTATGATCCATCACATCCACACCAAGTCAAATGGAATTTGAAGAAAGAAAATTGTTCAACATAGACGAGATGAGGGTTATATGGTTAAGAAGTTTTTTCTCACCTTTAGTGGTAAACATCTAATAGAGTAAGAAGTGGAATCTCACTAAGCAATAGGATACCTTTTATAGTGGAATGGATAGTTCGAAAATTTATTTTTGGTTCACTTGTTTCAAAGCTTGATCATGTCTTGCATCCACCTCCAGATGCACCGATCTATAGGTGTAAAACCATGGTGAGTGAAGGTGTTAAAAGGGGACGAGGTAGAGAAGGAAGTAGTCTCCAAAGACTTACAATTTCTCGGAACCTTAGTGAAAGATAGAGCACAATGGAAGAAAAAGATCTATATAGGAGATATCAATTAGTTGGGAATATGTTCAAGTCATGTTATGTTGCTCGGACTCTCCGAAAATGCCGATGGGCGCGTGTAGGATCCTCCAACAGTAGTACATTTTGGAGGATCCGACACGGATGCGGCAGCTGTGTCGGAGAGTCCGCGCAACATATATGTTAGTACATTTACTTTAGGTCTTAATGTTTTCTAGGAAACTTTTAGCCCCATTAAAAAATTTTATGCGGATAGTTATTTAGAGAACTTCTACTAGTTCGTTTTTGTTTTTATTTTGTATAACGTTGGTCTGAGATGAACTTAAATGAAAAGAAATGGCCAATGAGGATTCATATAGCCGACCACAACTTGTTTGGGACCGACTACTGAGGCATAGTTGTTTTTGTTTCAAAGTTTCCGGTAACAACTTGTTTATGTTGGAATTGGAGACTCGACTATGCTGATGACAGCCAAATGAAGGAAGTAGTTAGGAGAGTAATACTGGGCTGAAAGACAGTACTTCCTAGAAATTTTCGAAGGATATGATCATAATTTTCATAATTGTATCTATTAAGGATTGACAGAATTCGGAAGGCACCAGGCAAACCTTACTTTGAAGACTATGATGCAGTAAAAAAAGTATAAAGTGAAATTAAGCAATTGTCCCAGTCACAGGTTTCAAACATGATTCTTAGGAAAAAGATTGAACCTCTTTCTTTACAAAAAACTTACATGACAATTTATTGCATAGAGAAGAACGTAAAACTACTACTCGAAGCACATCTTTTCAAAGTTTTGACAAAAGCATGCTCAAGCAAAAATATTGCTCCTCTATTTATTCAATTATCAAAGGGGTGAGATTACCATGTTACATGAAGCTATCATGGGGAACTCATAAAGACATAAATGAGCAGTACAGAGAATAAGGGAGAATCACACGGACTCGACTTTTCACCTTCCAATCATAGTAAGAATGATGAGAACTAGAAAATTACAATTGTACAACAAAACAAATTCAGGAATTCTATTTTTCCAAATTTACATCCATGGTTTTGTTGCCTTTTCATTTTTAGTAGGAAAGATATTTTTCTCAATTAATTGAATCTGTATTGAGTTGTCTGTATTTCTCCTCCTTTCGTGGTTCTTTTTGAACAAAGGTAAGTTGGATGATCTATAGGAATAAGATTACGAACTGCAATTATTGGGAGGTACTCAATAACTTGGGTGTTTAGCTACAAAACTTGCATGCTCCATCCACGAGAAGCCTTATCATTGTTCAAAACATTTCCATCTTACCAGCTAGATGTTGGGGGGAAAAATCATATTTTATTATGAGCAAATGATACTAAAATCATTACTCTACAAATGTTAACAAGCTCTTATTGTGCTAGTCTATTTTCTTTTAAACAAGACAGCATAAGACCAGAAATCTGGAAAGGTTTTCATATTCTTTTCTTATTTTTTGAGACTATAGGAGGAGTAGGGCTTTTATAGAAGTTATCATTGCTAGCTGTCATTTACTTGAAATATCATACAACATATCCATGTTAATGCAAACACTAATATTAGCCCCTCATTTTCTAAGATCTAGTTTGACAGAACTAAAAACACAAGCAAAGGTACTTTTATAATGAAAAATTGAATAGAAACAGAACGTAAAAAAGTTATAATATTGAATAGACAGAACTAAGACAATGAAGTACCTTCCAGAGTTCCTTTTTCTCGTCAGGTTCTTCAGCGAAAACAAAATCAGAGCCATTGTGCTGAGAAGCTATCTTCTGAACAATCCGTGTTTGCTCACGTGAATACGCTTCTGATAGATCACAAAAATCAGTAGCTAGTTAAACAATAGGTAAGTGGCATCAGTATAGTTAGTATGTTCACTCAGAACCCCACAATGAAAACAATAGTTAGGTTCAATCGCGAATATTCAGAGTGCATATCATAGTAATCTTCAGAGGCACCCTTGAAAAGGGCCAGCTGGAAGTTCAATGTGTTCTGCAACTGAGTTTTAATCCCTCTACCCCATCTAAAGACAAAAGAAAGGGTCAATCTTCCTAATCTACTGGAAGGAATAATTTGTTAAAACTCTGGTAAATCTATATTGTCTACTGGAAACAGCCTCTCTATCTCCACAAGGTAGGGGTAAGACTTAGTCTGCATACACACAACCCTCCCCAAACCCCACTATGTGGGATTACACTGGGTATATGTTGTTGTTGTTGTTGTTGTCTGGTTAATCTATATGCACTCCTATCACAGGTTATCTGAATTGTCTCTTCTTAACTTACTATTCTCAGTAAGGTGCTTGAGTTTACACCTATACTGATCATCTATTGGAAACTTTGCCTCATATTATAAAAGATTGAAAGCAACTTGTTCGATCAGATTTATAAATCAACAACCTTCAAAGAATTCATAATTTAATTTCTAATAGCTTGTTCGGATAATGACTAGGGATCAGTAAGCATCTAGAAATAAACAAATCTGATTCCACCAAAATCAGATCTGTGTACTGTAAGGTTTCAATTAAAAATCTTTTTTCAAAAATACATGACAAAAGAAAAATAAAGACAGCACAACAAGTTAAGGCTTTTCGTATCAACTATTAGTCTCATTAGCACATAAAATCTGGCATTAAGCAAACTCGATATATACCAGACAGAAAGGGAAGTGGAATTCTGGAAAAGAGGGAGGAGAAAGAGCGGAGGAGGAGAGTGCGGAATGAAGATGAAAAAGAGAGTGCGGACAGGGAAGAGGGGATATACTGCTTGAGTTCAAGTGAATAAGATATCTTAAGGACTGCTGGAGAGAGAGAAAGAAGAGGAAGGAGAGGAGTGGTTTGACAAGGAAGCTTCCATCATCTTGGCCGATAAGGGACTGAACAAGATAGGGCAATTAAATGGCGCCTCCTGGGACATCATTCCAGATGTGCTAAATGCATGGCCATCATCACTTGGAACGATTGTCCGGCCAAAGAAGTAGGACTTTGGTAAGGCCAAATCCTTCCATCCAAATGCTACCTATTAGTATTTTATTATCAAAAATTGTCAATAGAATTACAGAAGCAAGCAAATTCTCATTTATGAACTATGAAGCATAAAAGGAAAAGGAGATTCCCAGGAAGCCAACTGATGCAACTCTGAGGTTGTGGCGTAATAGTCAATGAAATTGGAATGGACCATGAGAGAGACGCTTGTTCAAATCCCAACGGAGGAAAACAAGCTATGTAATTTTTTTCCATCTATCTAAGTTTTGGTGGAAAAAGTTACCTGATACATGTTCTAGTGGAGAGATAGCAGGTAACCGGTGGATTACTCAGGATGCGTGAGAGCTGGCACGGACACAACTATTATAAAAATATTTTTTTGGAAAAAATCTTGTTGGTATGCTGTCTTCTACTACTGCTTATGAGATTAAAGATTATAACACAAGTTAAACTAGGCATTAAACAATTATATGGTGAGACGGAGATTAACAGAAGTTTTAGTATTCATACCATAAAAATAAAACAGACAGGACTCTTTATATCAAACTTGCACACTTCACCTGTGCCTACAAATTCAAACATCAAAGTTGGAACCTCCGGCAATTTTTTGTCATTTGCAAGATTGATTGCTCTCACTTGAACTTCATCCAAGAGCTCCACTCTTGACACCTAAGGTGCATTGGAACAAAGAATTACTTCTTTCACCAAAAGAAAGTTATGGTTTCTATTTTGAATTGTCAAAAATGTAGAGTCAGAGGCCCTCAATTTCCCCATTGCTGAACTAAACAACAAAAATGAGCTCCATCGCTAACTCTGCCGAGTACAATTACAGTGTTCAGTTTAACCAAATGGAAGCATGAAAGAAAATAAAGATTCAAAAAACGTTAACCTATTTGATATCCTCTGGAGATGTGACTGAATGGAATTTCTTACACTAAGACGATAATTAGAAACGTTTAAATCTATTAAACATTGGCTTAATCTTAAGTTACTCATAAACAAAAGAACTTTCTAAAATCTTTAATGGAAATGAGTCCCATATTTAATCAGTTTAATCAGGCATAGTTTGATTTACATGAAACTAGTTGGAATCTGTCAAAGAAGTTCATGTAGCCATGCAGAGAACAGTACATATATATTAGGAGACTGGTCCAACAAATTTCATTAGAATTGTATTATGATTATTCTAATGCATTTAGTTGAGTTCTGACCTGTATACCAGAATGCATAGTGGCTATAGCAACGTCTGCAGCATCTTTAATTGTTGGAAAGTTGCACATTGCAACCTGTACAAATATCATGAAAAATGCAAGTTCAACATAAAGCTATTTACAGCACAATATGAGAAGACACAACTCTCTCTAAAATAGGGGTACACAGACTGGCCTAATAGTAGGGACTAACATGAAAAGAATGATTAAGTTTCTAACTTAACTGAGATACAGGGTGTCCTACTACAGAACAAATTTATTGCATCAATCCTTAGCGACAATTTATAGATCAAACCCAGCACATTCAAGAATTTATAATCGCACATATAGCACCAATAAGGCCTAGTTTCACAGACAAGCCTGAGGCCACAAGAACCTGAAGTTCTTTCAGGTCTCCATAACAACAGGGTAGTATGCATTTAGTATCAAGTTCTTTCAAGTCTTGACAGCATTAGGGAAGTATGTAATCTTACCTCAAAATTTTTCAAGTCTCCAAAAATTCCCGGTCATATTATGAAAAATCGATGTTATCATTTATTTATAGGTTTATTTGAATATCTATTCCGATGGATTTATGACCTATGGAGATGTTAGAATCTCAAAGATTCTACTCCCTTTGTTTCAATTTATGTGAACTTATTTCCTTTTCGGTCCATGCCAAAAACAATGACCCATTTCCATATTTGAAAACAATTTACCTTTATGCAATGATTTATACCACACAAAATATATGTGCCTCATTTTATACCACAAGTTCAAAAAAAAAAATTCTTAAACTTCGTGCCCAGTCAAATAGATTCAAATAAATTGAAACGGAGGGACTCTAATATTTTAGGACCTTGTAAATATAGTATAACTCAATTTACCCCTATAATTATGATTTTCTTTCCTTTCTTAGAATATGCATGCTTAGCTATTTAAACCCCAATGGCTTGACGGAACAATCAACCTGCGTTTTCTTCTTTCTCACACGATATCAGAGCGTTTAATGAGAAAATAATCTTTGGCATAACTCGTAGTGAAGCTGATCACTCTGTTTTATCGGCATTTTGCTTCAAATTTGTGTGTTTATTTAGTGGTGTATGTTGATGATATCGTTATTACCGGCAATGATCAAGATGGTATCACTAGTTTGAAGCAACATCTTTTTCAACACTTCAGACTAACGATCTGGGCAGATTGAAGTATTTTCTAGGTATTGAGGTCGCTCAATGTAGCTCAGGTATTTTTTTCACAGCAGAAGTATCCCTTAGACATTCTTGAGGAGACAGGAGTGATGGGTTGTAGACCCATTGACACTCCTATGGATCCAAATGCCAAACTTCTGCTAGGACGGGGGAGCCTATTAGCGCTCCCGGAAGATATAGGCAGTTGGTTGGCAAGTTGAATTACCTCACAATGACTAGGCCTGATATTTCCTTATTAGAGTTGTAAGTTGGTTTATGGACTCTCCTTGTGACAGTCATTGGGATGCAGTTGGGATATATAAAATCAGCTCTATTGGGATGCAAAGAGTAACACACCTTATGGGTATGTCCAAGCCTATTATAATAAGAACACTTGGGTCGAGACATTCCAAAACGACCACCTCCTTGTCTATTCTCCATAGTCTGAGATGCTCGATTTTTCACTATCTTGGATGTGAGAACAGAGGAGTCAACTATCTGTGATGAGATTATCGTGTGACTAGGCGATGCAGCAAGGCGATGCAGCCGAGAGAATAATTCATCAACAGTAGGGCCAGTAGGACTAGCTAAAATCTAGTCACATACTAAATCAAGGTCATTAGGAAGTCCAGCGAGTGTAAGAACTAGAAACATCTTTTGTCGGTGTTCTTGTTGCTTTTCAACATTAGCAGAAACTGGCAACAACTTCTCAAATTCTTCTT
The DNA here is from genome assembly GCF_001879085.1 of Nicotiana attenuata. Taxonomy (NCBI): domain Eukaryota; kingdom Viridiplantae; phylum Streptophyta; class Magnoliopsida; order Solanales; family Solanaceae; genus Nicotiana; species Nicotiana attenuata. Next base: position 26,309 of record NW_017674988.1, read on the forward strand.
CCATGACTGCCTGTACTTGTCCCAAGTAAGTAGACATATTCAATTCATGTTTCTTCAAGTTTGTCATCCGCGATACTACATCATAGAAACGAGATATGTCGTTAGTATATAAAGTGCGAGCCTTTCCCCAAACTAAATGACATGTTTGGAATGGACGAAACAAGGGCATCAACTTGGGATCAATAGATTGCCACAGGATACTACATAATTGCGCATCGATCTTATCCCAAAGTGCTTTGGCCTTTTCATCTCCCTCACTGGCCTATTTGGTTAAGTGATCTTGAACACCTTGACCTTTGCACCACAACTCAACAGAGGAAGCGCAAGCTAAATAGTTTGAACTTTCCACTAAGGGCTCTGAAGTAATTATGAAGCTTGAATTTCCAGAACCCGTGTTTTCAGAACCAAATACATCAAAGCTCAAAGCCATTTTTAGACCAAATAATCAAACAATCAAGAAGTCACAAAAAACAGTCAAGCAACAGCAGAAAAAGGACAATGTAGTCGCCGAAAATTAGTAGCCGAAATCTGCAACGAATTGCTGGAAAATAAAGAAGTTGTCGGAATTTGGTGTAACCTGGATAGGTAGTGATGTTGAGCATAATTTTGCTATTATGTACTCTGCTTTTTTACCGCTTTTTGATTGTGTTTTATATTGTATATGCCCAATTTAGTTAGAGTATTGAGCTTTATACTTATTTGGTGTTAATTGATAATGTAGGTATATTGGAGAGTGAATATGAAAATTTGGAGAAAAAAAAAAGAATAAATTACCAATCATCACATAATGATTACTTGGTGAGTAATCATTACATGATGATTGATTGCTTAATAAAGTATAAGTCAATTGAAAGTTAGGCAACAAGAATTCAAAGAGGAGACAACAAGAATTCAATTCTCGCTGCCTAACTTTCAATTGACTTATACTTTATTAACCAACCAATCATCATGTAATGATTACTTACCAAGTAATCATTATGTGATTATTAGTAATTCATTCTTTTTTTTTCCTCCAAAATTTTGTATTCACTCTCCAATATACCTACATTATCAATTAACACCTAAATAAGTATAAAGCTCAATACTCAAACTAAATTATGCATATACAATATAAAATACAATCAAAAAACGGTAAAAATGCAAAGTAAATATTATCAAAATATATGAAATTATGCTCAACATCAGGTAGGCTCGGAATAACCTCGCGAACCAACTGTCTAGAAGAAATTTTGTCAAAAAATGGCCGGAGAGTGCCTCACGCACCGACGCGTGAGTTGGAATCTTGCCGGAGAAAATTCTGCCTGCGGCGTGAGGGCACGTTTGAGGGTTTCTGCCGGAGAAGGTTGGTCGCCGGAGGCTGATTTACCTCATGGTGGTATCAGTTTTTGCACAACACCAGCAAAAAAAGGACTTTTAACCAGACAGACTTGCGGTCACCGGAAAATTTTAAAGTTAACTGATTTTTTCTTCCTGGAGTCGCTAGTATTTTTGCAAAGCGATGAATCTCTCAAGGTTGCTCTGATACCATGTGAGAGCACTGAAAAATTATACTCCTCCGTTTTAATTTATATGAACTTTGATTGGGACCGGAATTTAATAAAAAAGAGAAAACTTTTGAACTAGTGGTGTAAAATGAGGCACAAATATTTTCTGTGGCTATAAATTATTGCATAAAAAAAATATTTCCAAATATGGAAAGGGGACATTCTTTTTGGCACGGACTAAAAAGGAAATAGATTCACATAACTTGAAACGGAGGGAGTATTATTGAGATCACTTTTCAATATACTACAAGAAGCCCTATTTATAGCTATGCTCTACATAGTACATATTACTCCTATTCCAATGTAGGACTAGACTACTGATATGCATAATACATAACTATCTAACGATTGCAGAAGAGAAAATCCATTGCCGAGTGATTTTCCGGCAACTACATCACTGTTCGAGGGTTCATCACTATTCCAGGAGTATTTCGCATATACCAGTACCACCAACACATCCGAAACCCTTATGCGACCAAACCCCAAAAACCCCAGCCCGTCGAAGCTTCCACTCGCCCTCACGCGCCAGCCTCTGATTTTTCCAGTAAGCTCGCCTCACACGCTGCCGCATGAGAGACATTTCAGCCGCTTTCCGGCGAGATTCTTTCTTCAGTGAGACTCGTCTCTTCATTCTGAGACTACCCATCATCTTTTCTGAATTTGTTGACAACCAGAACTAGGATTCCGGCATACCAGTCAGATTCTGGCAAGGTTTTGCGTTTCAGGATATATTGTCACAAGATTTGTAGAGTCTAATGATCAGCTTGTAGACAGGTTTACCAAGTCTCTCCTAGGCCTATAGTTAGTTATATACATGTAACAAGCTCGGCACATATAATATATATGCACCGGCTTCAAGGGGAGTTTTAGATATTAAATAAACTATTATAGTATTGTAAAGTGTCTCACATTGGACAAGTGTAAATATTCTCATCGTAAACTCTGTATATAAATAGATAGAAGCATGACATATTAAGGTCACTCTTTCCCATCAACTCTTTCTCCCAAGTTATATTTCTAACAAAAACAACGATTGCTAGAAAAAAAATTAAATTGAAAACACCCATCAGGTGTTGACTGGATTTGGTGGCACCGGTGTTCATGTCAGATTGACACCACTATGCCTCGGCCCCTCGATGAAGTCATAAAACCATATGACACAGTATATATCACCTCTTCCCATATAAAATTCGAAAATAATAATCAAGGTAATGAATTTGACAAGCTAGGATTGAATTGAATCCCAAATAGCATTTAATTTTTAACAATCTGAGGTCAAATACAAAATGGATAAACATAACTAGAATCAACTTCAACCGAATTCCACAATAGAATTAGGTCAGATACAGAGGGTGTTTGGATTGGCTTTTAAGCTGATCAAATCAGCTTTTAAGCTCTTTTTAGCTTTTTTTAGTGTTCGGCAAAGTTAAAAATTACTTAAAACAAGCCAAAAGCAATAAGCTGGGCAACCCCAACTTATTGTTTTTTGGCTTAAAAGTTATTTCTGCTGAAAACCCACTTTTTTTAAGCCAATCCAAACGGGCTCACAATCTCTCTCTTTTTTTAGGTCAGATACAATCTTGATCTCAAAGTTGCTAGACCGTTTACATATTGTTATCCAACGATGTTCAGTGAAACCAAACCCACGACCCCTACCCATTTCAAGTTGCATAATTCAGAGTGGGGTAAAATTAAGCTTAACGTTGTGACAGGAGACAGAATTGATAAGTGACCTATTTCTTTTCCTTCCCACCCAAATTTGAGGATTGATCTACAGACTCTGCATCGACAAATAGAAAAATATTTTTTCAGAAAGTTGGTCTTCGTAAATAGCTGTGGAAGTCTTTCTATCCGTTGCACTAGACATAGCCATGTGATAGTATGAACAAGTGTCAAATATCACTCTTTCTTGATCAGTAAAGATATTTAATTATCATGAATGAGAACATTCAAGTTTCACTTTACCATTTGTTCAGAAGACCATATATTGATTATAAGTTCTCCCACAGTAGAATGTCTGAATGTAATTAGATATTCCCCTAGTACGTTGAAAACATTTACAGAGTTGAATTTTGCGAAAAACAGGACTCGTACTTGAGAATATCTACATCAAGGAAAAGTAAAAACAGTAAAATACCACTGAAGACTGTGGAAGTTTCTGCAAGCGCAAGGTTATTTCAGTTATAACGCCTAAAGTGCCTTCACTTCCAATCATCAGGCGTGTCAAATCGTACCTGCAACAAGCAGTTTCACCACTTTTAATGAATGCTAGCTAGACAGTTTCTTAATGTAAACAGTACAATCAGAAACTGATACCAAAATTAAAACATTGTAACTGAGAAAGCAAAAGATACTACAGATTTTTAACACAAGAAACACTCAATGATCATTCAGAAAGTCTATGCATATCAATAGTCATCATATTTCTTCAGAATGATAGAACAGAGGAGTCTATATGAACAACTAATAGAAGTGTGATAACGGAAAAGCCTATTGTATCCTACATAAGACGATGCAGTACTAGCTACTCATCCATATCTGCATCATCTCAGTCAGTCAAGCAGAATGTTTGATATTAACGATGTTTTCAAAGGATCATTGCATAAGTATAAAATTAACCAAATGCATTAGCTGCAGTTTACTGGTCATGTCACCATTTCATAGCAATTTGGTGCATTGATTGTGGACTACAATTTGGAAACTCTTTGAAATGGAATGGGTGATGCTGGATACAGCCAAAGGCTTAGCCCCTAGTTGAGCGTTTATGAGAAAAAGGAGAAGATCTAGAGTTGGGAAGTAGTCCATTTGGCACTTATGTGCAATATCAAGAGAGAGAAACCGACAAGCTTTCAAATGCATAGTGAATAGCTCTGCACAGATGAGAGGAATACTTATGGCTTTTTATAAAGTATAAACCTTTGGAGCACGTATGAGATCCCAAATAGTGCAGATAACCGAATGCTCTTTGTAAAGAGTCATACTTTTATCTAAAACTATTACTTTTGTACACTTCTTAAATATGGGAGTCTCTTTCTCCCAACCATACATCAATAAAATCTTAACATTATCAAATAAATTGGTTGTATTATGGAATTTATATTTAAATATTCATCAGCATATGACCCATATCAACTATCCAGAAACATGTTCAAGATTCACTGGTTGGGTACGTACTTGAAAAATGTTTAAACATGAATGCTACTTTCAAAATTCATAATCTTAAGACAAAGGAAAGACTCTCTGGAGTTTGAAATCCATGTCTATCTAAGTTGACCTGAGGCTAAGAGGCTGACTCCTAGAAGCTCACCTTCCTCGTTGACATTAATGGAATTTCGTATTTACTAAATTATCAAGAGAAATAATGGTAAATAATGAGAGCTAACAGCATTATCATTACAGTGAAGATGCCTATGCATCCAGCTATTATATGATTGAAAATGGCATCACCTATTTTCATTCTTCATTAAGGATATTAAAACAAGATCAAGTTGTTCGAAGAGCAGTGTCGTCAACAGCGAAAAGCTCTAAAAAGCGCTCTAGGTCTATTGGGGCTTTAAGCGCAAAGCGCAATTAAAATGTAGGCTTTATTAAAAAAAAGGCGCAACGAAGGAAAGAAATAAATATATATGTAATTCAAGAAAAAAGAGTAACAAATTCACTCATGATGTTTTTTACTCAACAACTAAATTATTATTGTTGTTTAGTACTGCCCGATTCAAGATAGAACTCATGGGAAATAAGGCACACGCCTTAGTGCCTTGCTTACACTGAAGCGCAGCCTAAGCGAAGCGCGCTCTTTTCTGAGCTTTAGGGCTTAAGCGCGCCTTAAATGAGCCTTTGACAACACTGTCAAAGAGAAAAGGATATCAAGTGACGAAACATCGAGACTAATGTAAGAAAACGCACCCAGCAGCACTTTTTCTGGCACGAGATGCAGTCCTCATAACTTCTCCATCAGCTAGAACAACCTGCAAGAGAACTATATCTAAAATTTGGCTCTCCCATCAATACAAGCCTTTGATATCAACTTACCAACCTTAAGATTGATGACGTTATCCCGCATTGTACCATACCTACATGCTAAGAGAGAAAACTCTTAGTTGGAAACGACCCAAAGAATAGCGAATTTAAGATCAACAGAACCAAGATAATAGTAAATCCAATATTTATGGGGCCACAGTTAGAGAACTTTTTTATCCAAATTGCGATATAATATATTTCAAAACTATCAACGGGCGTAGCCAACTTCCTCCTCTTGCATTTTTTGTGGGGCTACTTTAGATGAATCCTCAAGAACTACTAGGTAAATGTAAAGGTCAAGGACAAAGAAGCTTAACGACTTAATGAAGAATATATGGAGATAGAACATGAGGAGGAGCAAATTTTTTTATGCAATCACATCAGTTTTCCAAATTGCTGTTCAACGACTTATTTTCAGTTTCAGCACTTCTACCCAAACGTGTAACTGCTTCTTCATAAAATAAAATCAGCTCCAACACTTAAAAAGTGCTTTTCAGCACTTGGTGCTTAAAAGCTACTCTTTGAAGCTAAGCCAAATCGGCTCTAAGTCCACCACATGTAGAAACTTAACACGACACATAATAAGTAGATAGTCCAAAGCTAGTAGTTCTATTTCCAAGATGCCTAACTTAATGTTTCATGGTTTAAATTTAAAATTGTGACTACGAATCACACAATATCTATTAATTTGGAAACAAAGGTGCTTGGGGGTCAAGAAATTATCACAAGCAGTATCTATTAATTTGGAAACAAAGGTGCTTAGGGGTCAAGAATTATCAGAGTCACACACCTCTTATTTGAAGATGACGTCCTTATTTCTTGCAATGCCGAACATAGTGCTGACAATTGGCACAATTCATACCCATATTTTACCAACCCGCTCGCACTTAAACGAGTTGGTGAGTGACATTAAAATATGGGTCAAATGTGGATTGAGCCCATTTTTAACCATAGAAAAGTGGATTAAAAATTGGTAAGATATGGGTTTAACATATTTCAGGCTGAATTTGGGAAAATCATGTCTTCTCTCTCTTAGACAAGGTTGTTTCTATCCTTACATTGAATGACAATGATTATCCTTTTTAAAGCTTACCAATCACCAGAAATGCCATGTTTTTTTAATAAGGTAAATAATTTTATTAACATTGAAAATATCTTCCAATGTACAAGAGGTATACCAAAAAGTGAAGAATCTACAACAAAACATTATTCTCTACACTCAGTCATCTATACAAATAGGAATCTCATGGGTGCACCAAAAAGCAATCAAAAACAAACGACAATTCCTCAAGTGTACAAAATCATTTACAATCCCCTCGAATGCTCTCATAATTTCCTCCATACGACCTACATAAGAGCTAGCTAGCAACCGTCCATGTCCTTTATCTTCTTCTCCTACTTCTACAAGCCCCGTCGTGCAACACATCTTTGTCAGTGCCTTGCATCACTCGCTATTTATCAAACCAATTCAAGATTACCCTCCACATACCCAACGCCACCCTAATGCACCAAAAGAAGATCAACTTCTTCACCCGAAAATTTGCACATATATACCAGCTAACATAGGTAATATTTCTCATGCTTAGATTCTCAACTATCATAATCGATCCCCTTGCTACCAAATACGCAACAACAACAAAAATAGCACTTTCCTGGCCGCCCTTGGAATACAAACCAATAAGCGAGGAAAACATGTCTACTCTCTCACCAGCAACTTCTCATAAAAAGATTTGACTTTGAATAATAGCCTATATGGCCAAGCTTCTAAATTCAACTTATTTTGAGAAGTGGTTTTCTCAAAATTGTTTTTCAAAAAGGTACTTTTGGTGAGAAACAATTTGTGTTTGGCTACTTAATTTGAAAAGCACTTTTGAGTAGCAATTTGTAACGACCCGGCCGGTCGTTTTGAGAATTTAAGTTCCATTCAGCGGCGTAAGGTCTGGAACAGCTTCATAATACGAGTATCGACTTGCGTGCATGGTTGAATTCAGTTAACGGATGATTCAGAGTCAAATTGAAAGAAGGAATCTAGTTTTGGGAGTTTAAGCGGTGAGAATTTGATCGGAATTGGACTTTTGAGTAAACGGCCCCGGAATTAATTTTTGATGATTCCAACAGCTTCGTATGGTGATTTTGGACTTAGGCGCGCGTTCGGATTGTGTTTTGGAGGTCCGTAGCTAATTTAGGCTTGAAATGCCGAAAGTTGAATTTTTGAAGTTTCCAGTTCGATAGTGAGATTTTGATCCGAGGGTCGGAATGAAATTCCGGAAGTTGGAGTAGCTCCGTAGTGTTGAATGTGACGTGTGTGCAAAATTTCAGGCCATTCGGACGAGGTTTGATAGACTTTTTGATCGAAAGCGTAAATTGAGAGTTTTTGGAGTTCTTAGGCTTGAATCCAATGTTAAATTGGTGTTTTGATGTTGTTTTGAGCGTTCCGAGGGTTGGAACAAGTTTGAATGATGTTATGGGATATGTTGGCATGTTTGGTTGAGGTCCCGAAGGCCTCGGGTGTGTTCCGGGTGGGATACGGGCCATTTTCCCTTGTTTTTGAACTGCTGTTATCTGTCAGCTGGTTTTCTTCTACGCGTTCGCGTCTGCTCCTCCGCGATCGCGAAGAGTAATTTTGGAGGAGGTATTAATTGTTCATCGTGTTCGCATGACCATGTTCGCGATCGCGGAACTCTGTGTGTTCCTTCTTCGCATTCGCATCTTCTATGTCTGCGTTCGCATAGTTCTTCCTTTTGGGCAACAAATTTTTCCTTTAACGCGATCGCGCGTTTCTCCTTGCGATCGCGAAGAGTAGCTTTGGGCAGCAGAAAGTTCCTTTACTACGCGATCGCATAAGCCCTTCCGCGATCGCGTAGCACATTTTTGGACAGTGACTATTTTCCTCCTACGCGATCGCATCATTCCTTCCGCGATCGCAATGTACAAAATCTGGGCAGACAGAATATAATTTCCGAATCGAGGGTTACACCATTTCCACCATAACTTGACTTGTGGAGCTCGGTTTTGAGCGATTCTTTGAGGGCTTTTCACACAAATTGATTGGGTAAGTGTTCTTCACCTAGAATCAAACATATTCCATGAATTTGTCTTCATTTTTATCATTTAATTTGTGATTTGGGCTGAGTAAAATGTTGGTTTTTGAAGAAAATTCCTAAAATGAAAAATCGTGATTTGAGGGGCCAAATGGTATCGGAATTTAATAAATTTTGTATGGTTGAACTCATATTGGAATGGGTATTCGGATTTTGTAAAATTTGTCGGGTTCCGAGGCGCGGGCCCGGGGGTCGACTTTTGGACCAATTTTTGGCTTTTGTTAAAGATTGAGACTTTATGATCCAGAATAGTTTCTTGTGTGTTTTATTTGTGCTTTGAAGTTAACAACAACAGCAGCCCAGTGTGGTCCCACAAGTGGGGTCTGGGGAGGGTAGGATGTACGCAGCCTTACCCCTACCCTGGAAGGGCAGAGAGACTGTTTCCGATAGACCCTCGGCTAAAGAAGGTGAGAGATGTGCTTTGAAGTTAATTTGGTTACATTTGAGCCGTCCGGAGGTCTTTTCACCCGAGAAGTTCATTTTAGAGTATCGGTTTGTCGTCTTTGAGGTAAGTATCTTGCCTAACCTTGTGTGGGGGACTTTCCCCTTAGGATTTGAGTCGTCCATGCTAATTGTAGTCCGTGTACGCGAGGTGACGAGTGTGTGCTCGAACTTATTTGTGGGAAAATTGCCTTTAGAGTTCTTAGGTCCTTATGTTCATCATATGGGAAGTATTCTGTTATGATTGAGTTATCTAATTGCATAATTTACCTCTATATGCTCCATACGATGTTGTTAGCCTTCCTCTAACTCTCACCTGTTACTTGGCCTTAATTGCCTTAATTGAATTAGCTGTCTTTTTTGTTGTTTGCTGAGGTTATTGTGCTTCTTAGTTTCTCTGTGATTTTCGTGTTGCTAGGTAATCATACTCTTGGTGGTGGGAACTTCCTTGTGATTGGATTGTTGGATTGTTGTTGATTCCCTTGCCGGGAAGTTATTCTTCATATTGTTGATTCCCTTGCCGGGATGTTGTTGTTCATACTGTTGATTCCCTTGCCGGGATGTATAGTTTATATTGTTGAATTCCCTTGCCGGGATGTTATTGTTCATATTGTTGATTCCCTTGCCGGGATGTTATTGTTCATATTGTTGGGTCGGGATACCAAGAGATCCCTAGCATAAATATTGAGGATACCAAGAGATCTCAGCACATATATTGAGCATACCAAGAGATCCTCGGGATACCAAGAGATCACCAGCATATATATTGAGGATACCAAGAGATCCTCGGGATACCAAGAGATCCCCAGCACATATATTGAGGATACCAAGAGATCCCCGGGATACCAGAAGATCCCCAGCACATATATTTAGGATACCAAGAGATCCTCGGGATACCAAGAGATCCCCCAAGTACTTACGTTTGGGACTACGGGACGGGATCCCAGGAGATCCCCTGTCGATATTCTGTGAGTGTAAAAGTACGAAGTGTGATGTCGTGCACTTTCTGGTTGCTGTGTTTATTTGTTGTCATCAATTCAAGCGTTTTAACGGGTTAGATTCCCTTACTGCTGTGATTCTTTGTGTTGGAACCCATAGCGTTGTCAATACATCGCGATATATATATATATATATATATATATATATATATATATATATATATATATATATATATATATATATATATATATATATATATTTCAATACTTCAAA
>NW_017674988.1:36645-48268 GCF_001879085.1 Nicotiana attenuata
AGTTAATAACTACGTACGTGTATATATATATATATATATATATATATATATATATTTCAAATCTTCAACTATGCTTATTTCTACATTTTTGACTCAATTAATTTCTCAACTAAATTTTCCTTAAATCGTCTGAGGTTGTATTCTACTTAAAAGGAATTTCTACTAAGTTGTAAATTATTAAATCCCATGGTAAAGGTAATAATTCATTCGATGTTGTATTCTGATTGAAAATGGTACTTTCTTTATTCAAATGATTTCTAAAAATAACTTCATCTTTTCTCGCTGGCTTTCCTAATCAGTTTAGAATTTGTAATTTACTTATATTAGGTAAATGAGACTTCTTGAACATCTTGAGTGCATTTGTACGGATATTATGTATTGTATAGCATGTGGATTTCTTTTGTTAAGAGTGAGAAGGAAAATATGGGAGCACAAGGTGCCATATGCACTGAAGGTCCGGAATTTGAGATTATGATGTGAGGAACCGAGGATTGAGATGGTCGGGATTGTGTATTAGACATGATGTGAGTGATTGAGTTGGCATTGTTTTCTTTATTTGGATACATTCTTACTTGTCTCTGTTCCTGTTATGTCAATGTTGATTTACTTGGTTATCTGATTTACTTGGTATCGTTCGTTATTATCCGTGTTCTCCCTTTATTGTTCCTACTGTTTGTTTTTGATTTCTCTCCGCTGTTGATATTACCTCGTTATCTTTATCGCGATATTTTATTATCATATCCTGTTCATTTCATTTGACCAGTAGGTGTCTCGACTGTTCCTCGTCACTACTCCACCGAGGTTAGTCTTGATACTGGGCACCGCTGTGCTGTGCTCATACTACACTTCTGCACATTTTTTTGTGCAGATCCAGGTATTGTTCGCTAGTAGCTGTACGGATTCTTGCCGAGGAGACTCAAGGTAGCCCTGCTGCTGCGTTCGCAGGCTTCAGAGTCACCTTCCTATTTTATATTCTCACTGCTGTACTTATTTCCATACGGTTGTGTTTAGAAATGGTAGCGAAACTCTGTAGAGCTTATGACTTGTACTACCGAATTTTGGGAAGATGTTCATTGTATAAGGGATTTATTTCAGAAGAATTTTAGATGTTATTATTCATTGTTGTTATTCCGCAATTATTAGGGCTTACCTAGTCCTTAAGACTAGGTGCCATCACGAAACCCAACGGAGGGGAAATTGGGTCGTGACACAATTAGTGTTTGCCAAACTTTTAGGAAGTGCTTCTAAGTGTATTTTTCTCAAAAGTGCTTTTCAAAAAGGTGTTCTTTGGGAGAAACTACTTTTTTCTGCTTCTACTCAAAAGCACTTTTTTTCCTTCAAAAAGCTTGGTCAGACACCTTAACTTCGGAAAAAAGTACTTTTGCCCAAATAAAAATACTTTTGGCTCAAAAGAAGCTTGGCCAAACGGCTATAAGCCCTCACTCCTCAATGCCCATCTCCATGAATCCTTATTAGATGGATGTATGATATGCTTATATAGTACCTTCAGCAACCTTTGGAACTCCCCAACTCTCATTCTTGTAGATTTCTCCTAAACCTTAGAGCCCAAAGCACTTCCCCATTATGCACCCTTCGAATCTGTTGGACTGACAAATCGCTCTGGTTCGAAATTCTGAACACATTAGGGAATGATACCCTCAATTTGTCCTCCCATACCACTTACGGTTCCACAAGCTAATTGTTCTCTCATCCCTAACCCTAAAAGTAATATGACCACAGAAGTCTTCCCACCCCTCCATATACTACACCCAAAGTGGTCTGAAATAGATTTAGCCCCCCCCCCCCCTCCCCCACACACACACACCACCACACAGTACCATACTTCTCAACTACTACCTCCTTCCATAAAGCATGCTCCTCCACCTGAAATCTCCATAACTATTTCCATAGCGAGCTTTATTGTACACCCTAAATCTTTCACCCCTAACCATCTCCCTCGCAGAAATACCACGTTTATTGGAGATTTATTGATTGGATCGGAAGATGTAACAACGGTACTATTTTCCCTGGCATCCATGTTGCCAAAGAAAGAAATCCAACGAGAAGAACTGACTAGTGGGCTAGGAAAGGGAGAGCTGAACGTTGTCAAAGTTATCCATTTTGTGTTGGCACTGGATGGAAGTTTTTGCAAGGAAGCATCTCCGACCTGGTGGGCATCTTCTGCATCAATATCACCACTAGCAAAATGGGTTGGAGGAACAAGATGGGGTGGGTGGGGAATGGATAGTAACAAAGAGGCACGAGATAGCAAAGGTGATGGGGTAGGATAGAGGTTGAGGATGTCACTGTGTGATGATGCCGAGAAGATAGGGATGTAAGGCAGGGGTGGTGGAGGCATTGATTATTGGCCACTTATTTCATTTGGCACGTGGTTATTTATAGATGATTACAATTAAGAGACATAACAGCCACAAGTGGGAATTCAATTCTTCCAGGTTATCATGATGACAGTGAGGAGCCAAAATAGGAACTGGTATTTAATTCTTGTACAGAATATGAGTTACCCAAACTACCTGTCACACAACCCATTCTTGACCTATTTTAAATATGGACAGGTTGGGTGTTTGAGCAATTTTTACTCAACCAGTTATCAACCCGCCCAAACCCAATCTCACCCACCCATTTGCCAGCACTAGCCGACGGTAACCAGCTGGAAGCCTTGACACAGGTGCTTATGTGGTTTCAGACTGTGATGGACTCAAGATCAACCTCAAAAAATGTGTGATAATCCAAGTGGATGAAACGGTACACTGATATTCTGGCAGATGTGCTTAGTTGCAGGTTCGGAGCCCTCCCAACCACTTATCTTGATATGCTTTTGTGTTCATCAATGAAATTACACTTGATCAAGAAAATATTAGAAAAAAAAAATTGGAAATCACATGATGTCTTTGTTATTCATAGTATTGCTATAAAGTTTCCGATAACTCTTTACGGAAACAAACAAAAAACAAAAAGAAAGGAATTAAAGTATGAAAGCACACGAAATATAGTTAGAGAACATTTTCCAGCAACAAACATGAAAGATGAGATTATCTCTAAGGGAATAGTCTCAGAGCAACTACCTCACAGCTAAAGAACCAGAGCACCGTGTAGCACACATTCCCCCGATGGTTGCCCCAGGTCCTGAAACATGGCATGTTCACACATCTCAAAAGTTAAGAACATACAGATGAAATATCATCTGCGTTAAGTAGAGACTTCATATATAAGAGTTACAAAATTTCAAATCGACAATGGAGCATGGAAAAAGAAAGGGATTACAGCAAAGGCAGGTAACAAAATTTGGACATACAAGCTAATAGCAAGAGGATTTAGAGTCATGTCCACTGAAAATGATACTAAACATGAAGACAGCTAAACCAAAATCACTGCTGATCAATAAAGATAGGCATACAATTACAATTATCTGTAACCCGGACCAGTTTTGGAGAAATAGATCAAGATGAATATTCGGATGCATTTTAATTCATTCATGTAATGTGATGCAGCCAATTGAACTGTAATTCTGGATATATGGAGAAAGGAAATTGACTTGAAAGTTTTCTTTTTTTTCCACTACAAATTTGGCTGACTTTGATTGTATTTTTTATAATAGATAAATGTAAAAAGTTGGCTTTTGGATATAGTTAATGGAACAATGAAATAAAGCACAGTGCGAGGAACTTTTGGACTTGATACCAAATTAGCCGAGAATTTGAGATCATCTCCAAAATTGTAACTTTTTCTGGTTCTACTCTATCTTTTCCGGAAATTATAGGTCAATCAGAACTAATAAACAAAAGTTGCAGCAACTGGAATTGTTGAATTATATAGCATCATGTATCGGGCATAAATAAGCCATCCAACAGGGTTTCTAGTGCCTTAGGCGATTCCATCCATTGCCTCAAAGTTTAAGGCCGGATGTTCAGATTCTTTTACATACTATCAGAGCCAATCTTTGCCCAATCTCACACTTAAATATGTATTGAAGTCCTTGCTTGAACAAAAGAATTGAGTTACACATATGGGATAGTGTATATTTATATAGTGTTCTCATCGGGTATAAAAATAGCATTCTGAGAGATCTATAATGGTTTTAGCCTTTAAAGCCACTTCACTAAATACCTTAAGGTTTTAGGTTGGATGCTCAGATCCTTTCACATGAATTTTAGTACAAAAACTAACTGTAAGAAAGGAATGAAAGTGAGTCAAACTATAGATTTGGGATCCGAAGCTTCTTCTAGGGCACTAAACTGAAATACAACCTCTATGATAACAAAGGCACAACTTTGACAATACAATGATTTAGCTGGGTTTAAATTCAAAGAAAAAAATGAAAAGATATAATTTCTGCTCAGCATACTATCTTAACCCATGTTGCATCTTAGTTGCATCAATTTAAACTGAAAAGGATTAAATAGATCTCTTCAAAAAGGTTCTTTATTTTATTATTTTTGATAAGTAACTTTGGAAAGAGTTTTGTAATACCAAACTAGTTTAAACCTTTTCTTCTACATTTTACAGTTGGAAATCAATACCATGTTCTTGATTCCTTTTTTTGGGAATAGTACAGAAACACCTTTCGCCATATTTCTTAAACAGCAACAAGGAGAGCTTCACGTTACTAACCAATCATGAAAGTGGTTTTTTCAATTATTTGAAGCAATTACCACCAGATTCAAAACAACTTACACATAGTCTGAACCCAAAATTCACTGATACATATTTGAGAAAAATATTGTTATAGTATGGCAACTAAAAAGATCATATAGCAGTCGAGTGGATAGATCTGTCGTTCTCTACATCACTCCAAATATCGCAAACCTGTGCATAGAATATGTTGTTTGTAAAAAATTATGTCTCTTATGTTTCTGCTTTACTTTCAGAGTGCTTTCACCATCTCTTACTTTTCTAACAATTAAGATCTTTGTAAATGCTTAAATCACATATATGAAAAACATCAATATTGAGTGTGTATATATTAAGAACACGTTAGTACCATTGTGTTTACACAATGTTTAGGGTTACTACTTAGCAGTACTTATAAAAAAATAAATCATAAATTTGAAAATCATCTCAAAGCACAACAAAGGATTTTATTCAAAGATAAAGAGAGTAAGGGTAGGGAAAACTATGAACACTTTTAACAAAAGGAAGATAACAGGACTAACCAGGATCAAGGGGAAAAAAGAGACCATAGGGCTTCAGGTATTCATTGAGCTCCATCCATCCAATGCCTGGTTCAACCACCACATCCATGTCCTCAACGTGCAAAGCTTTAACACGCTACATTTTGAGTAGTTCACAGTAAAGTAAGTAATGGGGACACAGAATCAGGAACTATAATGCAGAAATGCCATAGCAAAGGCAATTTTTTCATAACTGCAATTGCAAAGACAGCCTTCATTTTTAACTGCCATTGCAGCATCAAACTTAATAAAGATGAACGAAATCAATATTTTCATAACATAAAAGTTAGATTTTTTTTTCTTTTGCCACCGCATTATAGGTAAAATTCCCAGCAAAAAGGAAAAATAACTAATAACAGGGTGGTATAAAGAGAAGTCGGTGAAGGGCCAAAGCACCTCAGAAAACACTGAGAGTATCTGGCAAAAGCTGATCTTGATAATCCACTTTGCCCTTCTGTTATATACAAAATTTTCCCCGTGGACTATCATAAGAGCAATTTCCTCAGTATACACTAGTTATGTTGCGTTAAAATGGGGCAGTTCCATAGTAAATCAATAACTAATTGGGATATTTTATTATATGTAATACATGGATCTTGGTTTATGAAGAAACTTCTATTGATCGTTGATGCACTAAATCTCAACTGGTTAATGATGGACCCTAACAAGTTTAATCAAACCATAAAACATACAGCACATTAAATATGAGTTTCCAACGATCCCGGATATCAAGCCTATGTGAGAAGCCAGATGGCATCATCAGTTTATTACAATAGTCTTTTTCAGAAAGAAAAAAACACCAAAAGTAAGGACCAATACCTTTATCATCAGTATTATCACCTCTAAGAATACATAATTCCAAAGGATTTGATGTCAAGATGGTTGACAAGATACTATCAAGAAACATATAACAACCAAATGTGGTTTATTATCCTTCTGATCCAACAACAACAACAACATACCTAGTATAATCCCCCATGTGGGGTCTGGGGACGGTAATGTGTACGCAGACCTTACCCCTACGTGGAGAGGTAGAGAGGTTGTTTCCGATAGACCCTCGGCTCAAGAAAGTGTGGAGAGGAAGAGAGGGGAGAAGAAGAAGAAGAAGAATAGGGGAAAGAAAGAAACATGAAGGAGACAAAGGACGATAAGTCAAAGGGGGGAAAATAGTAGCATTAAATAGTATCAATGAGGGAGCAGCAATTCTAGTAAAAGTCGAGAAAAAAATAACATCAAATAGTAACAATTACGGAGCAACAATTTCCAGTAGCAATTTACAAAAATAATGAACTTGGCTGCTAAGTACCAGTTATAATAACAAACAAGAAGAAAGTATCTTTCAACCGGCAACAATAATGTTACTAGTACTACTGGTAACCCTGGGAGAAACTCACAACTACCGGTCAACCCACCACCTTAATCGTCGACCTCCACACCTTTCTATCGCTAGTCATATCCTCGGCTAGGTGAAGCACTGACATGTCCTGCCTAATCACCTCTCCCCAATACTTATTTGGCCTACCCCTGCCCTTTCTCTCCGCCATGGTCCACCTCTCACACCTCCTGACCGGGGCATCTATGTCTCTACTCCTCACATGCCCAAACCATCGCAACCTCGATTCCCGCAACTTGTCTTCCATGGCTGCTACTCCCACCTTGTCCCTAATAACTTCATTCCTAATCTTGTCTTTCCTAGTATGTCCACACATCCATCTCAACATCCTCATTTCAGCTACGCTCATCTTCTGGACATGGGACTTCTTGACGGGCCAACACTCAGATCCGTACAACATAATCGGTCTAACCACCACCCTGTAAAATTTGCCCTTAAGTCTAGGAGGCACATTCTTATCGCATAAACCCCCCGAAGCTAGCCTCCATCTCATCTATCCCGCTCCAATGCGGTGAGTAACATCCTCGTCAATCTCCTTGTTGCCTTCTGATCCATAAGGAGGTATAATTATGTGACTTAATCGAATTAAATAGGACGGTGCATAAATGAAATTTCAAAAGCCTTCCTCCAAAAAATAAATAAAATTTCAAAAGTAAGCCTTACATTCATCAATGTCATATCAATGCAAACACCGCCGTTGGGGGATAAGGTGTGTCCCTCAATAGAGGTAGCTCCTCCGTAGGGCACAATAGGGACCTGCAACAACAATTTCCTGTATCGAACTGGATGATGTGCATGAATGAAACAAGTATAAAATCATATTAACTGCATAGTCAAGGTTTCTGACAAGAATTCACTAAGGAACATATGGTTCATTGACAAGTTATGCACAGATTATAATATAACTATTGCATTACGGGTGAATAACAATCACAGGACTATTTGTATTGGTTATTGGGTGCTTGGCTAACCGCATTACATCTTAGTGTCTAATCTAAAACTTGTATTTGGTTAGAAATTGGATAGAGACTTGCTTCCAATACTACGCTTGGCCTGACAACATTATTCTATCCAATAATACTTTGATTATAATATTTAGCAAAATTATCAAAAAAATTAAATATATTTTATAGTTTGACTTGGCACAACGTTTAAGAAAAAAAAAAAGACTTTTAGAACATGTGGTCCTAAAAGCTTAAGGGGCAAAAGCTTTGTGGGGCCACGACATTTTTGTGACTATAAAAGCTTATCATTAAGGGCATAGTGGGTAAAATGAAAAGTTTGAAGTTAAATTGTTTCCAAATATAGAAATGTGTCTTTTTTTTTTGGAACTCATTAATAAGGAAAGTGTGTCATTTAAATTGAAACAGAGTGAGTAATCTGTATCGTATCAAATAAAGAACGGTTGTAAGAGGATATATAAAATAAGGTACACTACAATATGAAATAGATGGAGAAATAATCATTGCATTCCCCTACTAACATGAAAAATATTTTAAACACATTCCTATAACTTTAAAATAAATACTAAAAAAATTACTCAAGGCAAATGAAACATATCAAGTAAGAAATGACTAACTAAACAAGTGACAATATATAGGACATCTTTTCAATTTACGTAAAGAAATGGTTAACTAAACACGCAACAATATAAAGGACACCTTTATCATTTACGTATTCTTGTGCAGGTATTGTTAATACGCCTTTTGTTATTCCACATGTAAAAAATGCAACCAAGACACCCAACTGTTAATCTGGAATTTTGTACCGGGAGTATTTCCATAATGTGAGTGACCAAACAGCCCCTAATGCTAAGGGTATTTCATTGTACTTACTGCATAGTATCTATGTCATTTAAGCATAAGAAACTCAAGTTACTTTTCAGCACAAAAGACATAGGAGATCGCCACTTCCATCTACAAATTAATGATTGAGAAAGCTCAAGTGCTAATTCATTGCCTTCCGTACAAAAGTTAATGCAAAATAATAGGGACAAAATAGTCCGAAGTGCAATACAGACCTTGTGCTTGTTGCAAGACCTAACTATCTTAGACACATCCTCCTCAGACCTGCATTTGGGAGAACAAGTTGAATGATAATCATTATGTTTTTCAATTAGAAAAAAGCAATCACCATGAACAATAAAATAGCTATAGCTCCACCTTGTTTAAAAAGCTAGGTTTTTGTAGTGATTTATTGATCTTGAAGGCATAATGATATGCAAGCCGATAACTAGTTCTTCATCTTCAATTGATTTTGTTTTCCTTACATTGTCAACAGGATCTTTCAAATGGCAACACTGGCAAACATATCATTCTCAAGAAAGAGAAAACGTACTACTAATTTCTAATACTATGGAATTTGCCAGCATTAAGTTTAGAAGTATCTTACAATGCACACTGATTACTTGTCTGTACCATGTGATAGTTTGACTTACCACAATGTCCAAGGTGACACTTGAAATTGCAATTAATCAGGTCTGTATAGGAGGTGAAAAATCTAATTTTCATTTACTTGGAGATACAAAGGTGGAAACATGTTAACTATTAATATGCTGCTCAAGAAGATAACAGTAAGCAAAAGCACTGTCATCTGCGGAAAACCAAAAATTATCTTAGAATGAGGGGAAAAAACAACCATGTTGTCTTTGAGACTAGGGAATCCAGAAGACAAACCCTCCTTAACTTTCAAGACAAACTTAGCCTGCTGAATTCATTGTGTTTCTCTGTTCAATCTATTTATGATTTGGGGAGAGGGGACGCCTGACGTAAAACACATGTTAAGAATACATCCTACATCGGACAAAAACTTATATAGACTGCAAATCCTGGTCTACAAAGGAATAGAAACAAAACTGTAATAGAACAAAGAATTAAGAAGGAGGGAAAGCAATAAGAATAGAAATCTTGTTCCAAAGAATGAATCTGACCTTGGATAAACTACGACATCAGGGATGTTTACTGCTTTATGGAAGCTGTTCTGAGGCTTCCCATGAACGTATCTCTCATCTTCATCCAATGTCATGTTATCCTAAATAATAAAGTTATAACGACCTCAAACCAACTAAAATCTATCTAAAAAATTCCACAATATACTGAAAATTATCATAACTTCAAACAACGGCAGGACCAGGAAATTATACAATGGATTCAAAGAAATACTAGAATGTCACACCTAGAGCAATTTTTGAACTCCCTTTACCATTTTACTAGAATTTTTCCTTATGTTAAGGGATTCAACAGTTTAAATATAAAAAATAAAAATTAAAGTCGGTTTGCCCTATTTGTGCAGTGTAAGCTTTCAATGAAGGGATTCAATTGAACCCCTTTCTTCAACTTAGCTCCGTCTGTGCTGCTATAGATTTATAAGGCTTGGCTAGCCGTGAAGAGAATTCTAAATTAGTTAAAGAATGAGAAAGCATGATAAATCCTTGTATTTAAGAAGCAAATCAAGAACCAAATTGTTATATCCAGATATACCAAATACATTAAGCAAAGAAACAATATTAAGAATACAATACCTGGCAAATTGCCTTCAACTCTTCTATAAGCTGTGGAGGAATTTCACTATGATAACCTTTTACCACATAATCTGTGCTATCTTTGCCACCAATTTTCACACTTCCCAAAGACAAAATAAAATCAATGTCGACATTTCAAAATCATCGAAAAGATCAATGAACAATTTATATTTCGCCTGACAAATTTCACTATTCAATCAATCAATTATGCCTCAATCTCAGGAATCATCTCTATCGATTTCACTATATTCAAGTCCATTTCATTCCAAACATTCTAATATTGAAACGCAGCATCTTCTAGGTCAAAGCATGTAACTTTCTGATTGTCCAACATGATTATGTTTCAGATACATGCTCATTTTGACAAAGAAAGAAATTGCAATTCTTTCCGATGACCATCATTATTTTAAATTACCTAGTAGCCAACATGAATTATTCATACATAAGCTCTAAGAAAAATCAAATTCCAAATTGTTAAACCAAAAGAAGTATCATTTTTTCAAATAGTTAAAACCATCATTATTCTAATTTCTCTTATATCCCACATAAATATTCAGAAGAAAAAAAAAAGTTCATTTTCAAGAATACCAAAAGAAAATTTCTATTCTTTCCAATTGTTAAAACACAACACAAAAGGGTAGAACTGTGAGGTAATAATTCTACTTCAGGGAAATATTTATGGCATTACTAATTTATGAATATAGTGAATACCTATTTGGGTCAAAAAGTGGAGCATCAGTGAGACAGAGTGAGTGTGAGTGGAGAGCAAGAGAACCAGCAGAGACAGCAAAGGCTAAAGGGATTAAAGAAGCAATCCATGAATTATTTGAAGGTGTTTTTCTTGAGCAAATTACAGGATCTGTAAGGCTAGAAGATGGAATTTGGGGTCTCTGGAAAATTGAAGTTCGCTGTAGATTATTGCAAATGGGTTTTGAGCAAGAACGTAAACGGGAAAACAATGAAGAGAAAGTCATGGCCAAAAGCTAATTACAGAAAACAGTATACAAGTGATTCACGTGTTGGTGGACTAATCACGGTCTGAATCTTAGAATTGGATACACCAAAATTTGGCTGTTAGTATAAGAATATGCGCAAAGTTTGTTGTGGAGTTTTGGAAATATGATGTTGATTATTACTAGTGCAAAACAAAAGCGTGGATTAAAGACGGAACAATACTAGGCATTGGATAAAAATCCTTTATCCTTATTGATGTGTAGGAATTTATTTGGGATTTATTTTCAAACTCATGTTTGGATATAAATTTTGGTCATATTTTGGCCAAATTTCAAATTTCAAATTCAAACCCAAAACTTGGGAATTATATACATATTTTTCCAAAATAAAATTGAAAAATATATTTTGAAAACATATGTCCAAACACATTTTCATCTTCAAACCAAACTTCAACCAAATCAGATTTTTCAAAATAAATTTGGGATATATGGCCAAATGCTAGCTTAAGGGTGAAGCTAACAAACAAATCTAGAATGAGAGAAAAGAGAAAAAAGATATATATAT
>NW_017674988.1:48275-78950 GCF_001879085.1 Nicotiana attenuata
ATATATATATATATATATATATATATATATATATATATATATATATATATATTGTAAAGTTAATGTGCCGACCTAGAATTATTTTGTGAAAATAGCACGGTCTAGCCAATTTTCGGACTGGTCATTCAAAAATAGCCAGCGTTTACCAAGTCAATGAAAAATAGCCACTATTTTGCTGCAACAGAGAGCGGTCCAGCATAATATACTGGAGTTTGGTGCACCTGTGTATGAACTTCCAGCATATTATGCTGGAACTCCAACACACGGAAAGTTCCAGCATAATATACTGGAGATTCGAGCACTTGTGTATGAACTTCCAGCATATTATACTGGACCGGTATACTTGCTGGAACTCCAGTATATTATGGTGGAGTTCTAGTGTACTTATGCTGGAACTCCATCATATTATGCTGGAGTTCCAGCATACCTATGCTGGAACTCCAGTATAATATGCTAGAATTCAAGTATGCTTATGCTGGAACTCCAGCATAATATACTGGCGTATTTTTCGGGTTTTGAATAGTGTTTTCGCTCAGATTTATCTTTACATGAAAAGTGACTAAATTTCGATTACTTTTGAAACTGGGCTATTTTTAAACGACCACTTGTAAAACTGACTATTTTTGAATTTCTCCCAATTATTTTTCAATTGTAGTTATTGTTTGATCCAAAAATTGGTTTTGAGATTAAACAATTAAATTTAGATTTTTTTCAAAGGCCGCTAGCAGTTGATTTATTTTGATACACTGGTAGATAATGAATAAAGATAAATCGAAGATAGCAAAATAGATTAAAAAGAAATAATGTGACTGGAAAACTCTTCTTTATTTTCAATTCCAAGCAATCTCTACTCACGAATATGGTTGAATTACAAAGCTTAGTCAAAGAAAGGCTAGCACAATATGGTATTTTTATTACAGAGAGAGTTTTTATGTGTGTATTCAATAATCCTTCTTTTGAGCGTTGGAGCGGCTTTTATAGCGGTGAGAAGAGAACTGCCTTTCCGAGTTTCGAGACATCATGCCAGTGGATAAGGTAGTGTAGGGCTGTTCAAAAAAATGAACTGAAATCGTTAACTGAACCGAACCGATGGCTTATTGGTTTATTGATATCGGATTATCGGGGTAATGGATGGTGAACGGATTGAGATTTTATAATTAACGGCTTAACGGTTTAGGAGCGGATTACTCAATTTTCTTATCGGATAAACCGTTAAAACCGTTAAATTTTTTTATATTTACACTTTTACCCTTATATATATAAAGTACTATTAAAACTCTAAATGGCTAGATCCCAATTTCTAATTCTTAATTGAGTCTGCAGCCAGAGAGTGAGAACTGAGAATTCGACCAGTCATCACTATTCACTCATCTCTCCTAAGTCCTAAATCCCTAATCAAAGTTTCTCTCATTCTGAATCTGCTCGTGCTCATCACTTGTTAATCGTCAGACTGGTCTCTCTCTTGAAGGCTGAAGCTTTTGGGCTTGGCTCTTCTCTCAACCAGAGCTTAGAAAAGCAGAATTCATCAACTTCAGGTAAGGTTTTTCTGAGTCCCTTTGCCATGATAGTTATGCGGTCGCTTAAGATATCAGCTTCTTCTATTGAATGGATTGTCAAGATAATGGCACGCCCTCTTTTTGCATCGTGTTATCGGATCCATACAGTAGTCTATAAAGGTATCAGGAAAAGAAAATGTTGAGCAGAAATTATTTTTAGCATAAAAGTAAGAATTCTAATTACCACTACCTACCAGTTCATCCAAAATAACCAACTTTGGATCTCCAATAAGGGCCATAGCAACACTAAGTCGTCGTTTCGTTCCTCCACTGTAACTACAAGATCTCATTTTAGCTGCTACCTTTGTGATTTTGACTTGGCTAATAGTTTCTCTACAACATATTTTTGATATTCTATTTGGTTTAGCCGATAAATCGCCCGTTAACCGCCCGATAATCGTTAATCTGATACCAATCCACCTGTTGTCTTATTGGATGGCTAGCGGATTACTACATTTATAATCCGATAACTGATAAGCCGAAACGTTAAGCGCAATTATCCGTCTGATCCGCCCAATAAGCACCCCTAAGGTAGTGGGTAGTGGGATCCTCGATATCGGCTTTTATTTCGGCGCAACGTAGATATCCATGATCTATGGATAAGGTTGATTGAGTCTCAGAACTTATTCAACCACCTCTGACCCTTTTATGACCATAACCTCAAAATCTACCAAATTCAACAATGGTCCTGTCACTTGATTTCTAGGCCTTAATTGCCACACGGGATTTTTCGGTCAAGCGGCGTGGAGAGGGTAAATTTTACCCATACAGTCAGTCCCCCAACTTGTCGGGCGATTTGATGACGAATGCTCGATAAGTGGTAGCCTTATATTCTTGGTAAGAGTCAATTTTGCAGAGAATTCTTTCTTTGCAGGAAAGAGTTTCATCGAAATTAAATCTTCAGGATTGACGTGACTCATGCAGTCTGCAATTAATACTCAAGAATACGTGGTCATTTTTTGTTGGACTCCTCACCTGTTACGTTTCCAGGCAATGATGACTACTTATGATAGGGAACCTTTCCGAATTTTGGCGGCTATAGAAGGAGAATTTTCTCGCCTATATATATTTGGTTGTGGGCCTTCCCATTAACTCAAAGTCCCTTTGCTGATCTCATTCTCTGATTTTCATGTTTCTCTTATTTTCCAATCAATTCTTCCTTCTTCTATCCCCTTGCAACTCACATAGTTCCCCATGGCTTCAACTTCTTTTCAATAGACGACCAGCCTTCTACACCTTTAGCCAGTGGTGCTTCTTCACCTCCGTTAGGAATCGTCCCATCTTCTGCATTTATCACTTATGCGGGGGCTTCACTCACTGGTCCTTCTATTAAAAAGCTCCCAAATCTCAGAAAGGCAAAAAAGGGAAGCAGACCTCTGGGCCTGCGGTCTAGGAGGTTCTTCCAAAAAGTTGGGATTACAAGGGAGTGATTGAAGCGTGGAGCAAGGCGGTAGGACAATGTTGGGGTTCACATGTTGATAACATAGATTCCCTTGTCCGGAGAAACATGTACTCCAGATCCTTCGTGATTGTTGATGGGTGATCGTGTCTACATTCACGTTCCTCGGGCGATCGAAAGGATTTTCGGTCACAAATCGGGTTCCTCCTTTGTCTATACTTATCTGTTCACCCTTGGGTTTGAACCCTCGATA
Organism: Nicotiana attenuata; assembly: GCF_001879085.1. NCBI lineage: Eukaryota > Viridiplantae > Streptophyta > Magnoliopsida > Solanales > Solanaceae > Nicotiana > Nicotiana attenuata. The sequence continues at coordinate 51,484 of NW_017674988.1, forward strand.
TATCGTGTGATATTTTACTTTTGTCTCTACTTCAACGTGTGCTTAGGCAAAGTTGGGCCGAATGTATGGAGGCTTGTAGCGTGCTTTCATTTCTTAGTAAGTGTAGCAGATATTCCGTTCTCTCTCTCTCTCTCTCTCTCTCTCTCTCTCTCTCTCTCTCTCTCTCTCTCGCGCGCGCGCGCTCTAGTAGTATGTGTATAGTTTCTTTTTTATGCTTTTTGCAATCTATCCAAATTGTGCTAGTTATTTTTTTAGTCAGGTATGATGTGCATTATTTATTTAGTAGACAGACTCCCAATTGACTTATACACATGGCAATCTTTAACTGATTATAGTTCCTATATAACTGCTCACGCGCATGTGCCATTTGCCTACTCTCTTGACATTTGATCTTTAAATTTTAAGGCTCTTGATGCTGAAGGAACGGATATGGAAATTGATTTGTCCAATCTTGGAACTGTCAACACAATGTTTGCAGCATTGTTTAGGTAATCATCATACCAAACTTATCATTCTAGTAGATTTTTCTTGGTTTTTGAATTCCTTATCTATCTGATAGCAAGTTGGGTGTTCCCATCAAAACGACTGTCTCTGCTAATGTTCTTGAAGAAGCTTTGAATGGAACTGTCACAATTCGTCCTCTTCCAATTGGGACATCACTTAGCGGAAAGGTAGCATTTGATTTCCTTTTTCAATTAGCAGGACAATATTTCAGCTGTATCGATGTTTTTAGTTTGGTTTTACTGCAGGTTGAAAAGCAAAGTGCCCATTTTTTTGGTGTAACGATTAGCAGTGAACAAGCGGAGGCAGGGCTTGTAGTTAGAGTTACTTCAGCAGCTCAAAGCAAATTTAAGGTACACTTCCAGATCTGTAGAATATTAATGGTAGCTATTCTTGCATGTACTTTGTAAGCAGTGTATGTATATCTTCATGTTTTTGTCTTTTCTTCTTTGCCATGGGTTGAGATATTAAAACTGAATTTTATGTATATTTCAGCTGCTCTATTTTGAACAAGATGCAAATGGGGGTTATGGCCTGGCTTTGCAGGTACTGCATTTTACAGTTATCAGTTTCCATTGCGAGTTCGAGATACTTTTCATTGATGCTGAGTTCTGAGTGATTTGAAGTTTGTAGTTACAGATTCATCAGGCTGCTAATGTGTAACATCTTCCTTCATCATTTGTTCTCTTGGAACAGCGATCCGAAATATCTGAAATTTTTGCATTTAGGCACCACAATCCCGTCTCACCTCAACTTCACTCTTCTTATGCTGACTACAGTTGCAGTTCATATATTCAGTTTTACTTCTAGTTATCTTAAAACTCTTACTTTAACCATTGATGGTTTTGGTCAATTAGCACAATTCGTCGGCAAATAGCATGCACCATGGGACTTCATCTTGTATTGTGTTTGTTAGCTCATTCATAACTAGGGTAAACAAGTATAGGCTCAATGCCGATCCCTGGTGTAAATTCACGGTTATCAGATCCTCCTGTATATCTCCTACTAGTGTTCTCGCACTCTGTTCGTTGGCTCCTTTATACATGTCCTTTATGACATATATATATATTTAATATGAACTCCAGACTCCTTTCTTTGATCAGCATAATCGTAATGATTAAGTGCATCTCCGCATTTACCGATGAAATAAAATGTTTTAACTAACATGTTGTGATGCACCTTTCATATCTTTTGCTAATGCTAACAAAAAATGTTGCTTATGAAATTTGTCAGAAGTAGAAAATTTGTTAGTCAATTCTAATTTTCAGAAAAATATTTTGCTAGCTGATTCTAAATTCTTTTACTGTGTCCTAGAAATGGAAATAGTAACTTTTTTATTTTCCTGTAAGTGGTGATTGGGTTGAATTTCCACTTGATTTTCTGTTAGCTAAGCTTTTAAGGCATATGCCTCATGACTTATATGCGGTCATAGGAAGTTATAGTCAGGGGTTAGCTGTAATAGATGAGGCTGTATCCTCTTAAGATCTCAGTAAACTGAAGTTTATAATTGACAGTATCAATCGACTGCTTTGGAAAACTAGACCTCATTCCAAGGTATAACAACTAGACCTCATTCTAAGGTGTAATTTTGAAATTTTCTGATTTTGAAGCTCTTCATGGTCTGCAATCTGCATAAGCTGTGAGGCTGCTATATACATTAAGTATAACTCACTTATACAGAGCAGATATTGGACCTGTAATCCCTTATCTTAGATATATAAGCTCAACATGCTCAGTAATTACCTCTAATTTGCCTGCACATCGGCTTTGCGTTTTTCACAGTTATCTTTGGAGTAATTCTTCTCAATTTTAAGGTCTAAGCATGCCTCAAACTTCTGTGATTTGTGAGATAGTCTACTGTACTTTAGATGGACATGTCGTGCATGCCTTGTGTATTCTAACCAAGCAATTGACTGATCAAATCTGATGAATTGTCACGGTATGCAGGAAGATAGTGAGAAAACGGGTAAAGTGACGTCAGCAGGAATGTATTTCTTGCACTTTCAGGTGTATAGAATGGATTCAACTGTAAATGCGGTATGTGAATATCACCCTGTTGGTCAAATTCATTATGCAGTGTTGTCGTCAGAGCCAATAAATAATTTGAAATATTGTAGTTAGCGATGGCTAAGGACCCTGAAGCTGCTTTCTTTAAGAAGCTGGAGGGACTTCAACCTTGTGAGGTCTCAGAACTTAAAGCTGGCACTCACATATTCGCTGTTTATGGTTGGAGCTACTTATTCTGTTGAATACTTTTGTTTTTTCTGCTGTGAGAAACACTATCAAATAACAATTGATTTTCCGATGCCAAATTCCTTAAGGCTGACTTTTGGTCTGATCTCTCTGCAGGAGATAATTTCTTCAAGCCTGCTACTTATACAATTGAGGCTCTCTGTGCCAAGTCATATGAGGATACTACTCTGAAGCTCAAGGATATTGAGGCTCATATTTTGAGGAAACGAAATGAGCTTCGGCAGTTTGAAGTAGAATATAGAAAGGTTGTCAATCTACTTCTAGACAATATTTGTTGTTGGACATTGATTCTTCCATATATCCTTATTGCTCTACTTTCCATGTTAATGTTCAAAGGCACTGGCACATTTCCAGGAAGTGACCAACAGATACAGCCAAGAGAAGCAGTCTGTAAGTTTTCTGTTGAAAAGTCTCTTGGTTTAGTTATTATATGGAAAGGGGTCATATTTACCCCTGTACTATTGAAAATTAGTCATATCTACCATCCATTTCACTTTTTGAATTTTTAAAGGCCTACCGTTATACTTATGTTTATATTTGCCCCCCATCCATTAAGTGACCAGTCCTAACTTTAAAAATGGAGTGCCTAGGATCAATTTTAAAGGACCAAGTTCATTTTATACAACCCCAACCCCAAGTAGAAGACATAACCCGACCCTTCGAAACCAATTTACCCACTTAGTCAAAGGAACAAATGAAAAAGCTTAGAAGAATTTCTGGGATTTTACGTTATCCTTCCTATTTTCATGATTTTTTTTTTGGTCGAATTAGACACAGCCATTGAAGTAATTTCCTATTTGACTACTCTTGGAATATCTGAAGAAGCCAGAAGAGAAGAAGGCCAATAATAATGAGGAACTAAACACCAGATATAGATTTTCTTCTATTTAGAGATTGGATAGTTACTATAAACGCATATTCAGACTACTTTAGCATGCTAGAAGGAGTTCTGAAACAAAAGAAAGAGCAGCTTTCTGAATCAGCGAAGGCATTCTTAACTGGCTTGAAAGTAACAAGTAAATTTGTACCACCAGCTCAAACTAGCTTAGACATTCTTTTTTAACTAGCTTTGATATTGGTTGCTGATGTAGTGAATGAAGCAAACTGGAAATACTAGCATCAAATCCCCTCTCCTGCATCCCCATCACAGCTTCTTCAGTTATCTGAACTGCTTTTTCAGTTGGGACTGGCTTTGGACCAAACTTAAATTAAAATTTGGACAATGTTGAGGGTTCTTTGCTTACCTCCTTCCATCATTGATACTCGCAGTCCATTGGTGTTGGATGTGATAAAGCTTAGAGTTATATCGACCTTGGTATGATGTGGGTTGTTGGTTTGGAATTCGGAGTAGAGTATGAGAGGAAAGATATGTCACCAACTAATTTCTCTAAATTGTCAAAATGGAAGGAGTAAATAAAAAGCTACAGCATTAAGGGGAATCGGTGGGTCGGGTTATGTTTTATTTGGGGTTGGGTTTTTATAAAATGAACCGGGTCCTGTAAAATTGATTCTAGACACTCCACGTGTCTTTTTTAAAGTTGGGACTGGTCACTTAACGGATGGGGGGCAAATACAAAAATAAGTATAACAGTAGGCCCTTAAATACTCAGAAAGTGAAACGTAGGGTAGATATGATTTATTTTCAATAATACAGCGGTAAATATGACCCTTCTCCGATTATTATATTACGTAAATGTCCTCGTATTGAGATGGTATGTCCAAATTCTTTGCAACACAAGTCGCTTGTCTTTCATTTAGTGTTTTGGGAAGTGTTACAACAATATATTTTCCCTGATTTTGCTATCATTAATGCATCTCTTGTTTGTTTAGAACTTTAGATGCTACTTCACTTTGTTCCTTGTATTATCTGATAGTTCCTGCATGCTGATTAAGTACCACCATTTGTAAAGGTCGATGAGATGCTGAAACAAAGAGACAGCATCCACTCTTCGTTCACAGTTGCAAGGTCCGTTGCTAATTTAAGTGGCAGTGGGAGTGGGCATTTCAGTAACGGAAGTAGCAGTAAGGTCCTTGGTGAAGATTATAAAGCCGATAGTCCAGGGGAAGATGGCAGTTCAGATTCCAAGGACAAGTCATCAAAGAAAAGATGGTTCAACCTTAACCTCAAAGGGTCTGATAAAAAGAACTGAAACGTTGGATGGTTATTTATGTTCTCTACCTACTTCCTGCGGAGTTTCGAGTTCTAGAATTGCTGTCAAGGCCACAAGTGCAGGTATAGTGCTACTGGAAGAAGTCTCCTCATATATTCTTTGCTCTATTTATTGGTCGGTCTTGTGCTTCGCCAAGTGCTTTATCTCTCTGATGCATGTTTGGTTTGAAATATAGGTTCTATTTGTAATTGTATGCATGATTCTTGTGATGTACCATAATCTCAACTAGGCTGATCTTCACTTGTCAATCCATACAGATTATAGATTCAGAGGTATTGTAATTTCCGCCAGCGAACACGTTCTATTTTTCTTTTCTATTTTGTCACTGTGAAATTGTAATGTTTCAGTGGTGGGTATATCTCATTCTTACAGAAAATTTGAATGTTATGGAATTGGATGTTGTGATTCCCCAGTTCTTGTAAACTTACCTTTTCTCAAACGTATGCAAGTTCTATTTCATCTGTCATTTTCTTTCTAGAAATCTGTCTTGAATTTATTTACTTCAGCAGCTGATTACCTGTGGAAAGCACAATACCATCAACATATACAGCTCAAATAACTATTGAATCCCTTGTTTTCATAAGAAAAATAGTTGAATAGTCATCGGGACAATGCATGTAACCCATTGGTTATATAGCTGTAGAAAATAGTTATCTAAACCTTTTCCTAAAATTACCATGTAAAAAGACATTATTTATATTTAACTGATATAATTCTAGCTTTATTTTCACTTGAAGTTTAAACATAAGTTATGCAGAGATTAATACTAGAAATCAAATGCGCTTATTGATTATGGTATAACAGAAATGTATTATTCCATGTAATAGAATATGAGATAAGAATGTGTATTAACAATACATAGATAGAGTATCTAAAGACAAAAAATATCCTTAATTTAGGCAACTTGTATATTATAATTCATGTATTATTTTTTATCGCATAACATTTCATGCATGATCATTTATGAAATAATAACCCCTGCAATAATATCACTGAATAAACAATTTAGGCATTATAATTTCTGCATAACTGGACTGTAAACCAAACAAATTCCAAATGTTTAAGAGAGAACTATCCAAATTGTCAGTCCATAAACAATTTCAACCAAAACTAGTCCAAAATAAAATCTACAAAATAAAGCCCAAATGTCATTTTGTAATACAAAATACACTATTGAGCTTCTTTTAAAAAGTATTTAAGAAAATGGTATGATTTGTTATTTATTCCATATATAGCACATTCTTTTACAATATTAGCAGAGTGTAAAAAATTATGTACACAATTAATGAGCAACACAGATTATGGCATCACCTCTATTCTTATTTATCTTTTTATGTTCTCTCTCCTCCTATTTTTCATTCTAAATTTTATAGTTGCTTAATTTAGCAATCAAATCTCTCTGTCTTTTTATATTCTAATTTTTTAAAATCTAGCATTCAAATATTCTCCGAATATTTTCAGTACTCTGAATAGTATATGAATAGTATAAATAAAATATGTCATATATATTATTTATACATATATTATACCTAATATATACATATATTAAATACCACCATTATACCACTTGTATATATATTATATACATATATCTGTATACTATTACAATACCATGTATATTCTTATTCTATGTATATATTTAATTATCTACTACTATTAGATTAAAACACAATATGAAGTATTCACTATACTCTTTATATTAATACACAAAAAATACCATTGTAATTTATAAACTATTTAATACCATCATTATACTGCGTAAAAAGTTATGTTGACATACAATTAAAAATAAAACTTTATACCAATGATATATATATATATATATATATATATATATATATATATATATATATACACACACACGCACACACACACACATAGGGGTGTGCATTCGAATCGGTTTATCGATAAATCAAATCGATTATTTGTTATCGGTTTACCGATTTATCGATTTCGATTTCGATTTCGAAATTTTCCTTATCGAGTTATCGATTTCGATTTCGATTTTGTCCTCTTCGGTTATTGGTTTATCGATAAACCGATAAGAAATACTAAAAAAAAGAATTTTTTTTAAAATTTTTTTTTTAACCCTTATTCTATAATACCCTTTCCTTTACCCTAAGTCCCTAACCCTATTATTTCATCTACCACATTTAAGGAATGATCATATTTAAATTTCAAGGGAATGAAGTTCAAATTAATGGAAAATAGAATTAGCCGTGATGATGTATTTTTTTTTTATACCGTTGGAGTGTTGGTGACATACATTTGATCCCTTACTTTAGTTTCGTTGCATGTGCTTGTTGACATAATTTTTATGTTATAAATGGTGTTTGTCTTATTTTAGCTTCTTTTGGTCCATATTAGTTAGGCGTGTTTATAGCGATATACTTTCCGTGGAATCCCGCAAATTTTCTTATTGGTGTAATCGATAACCGAATCGATAAGCCTTAAAAATCGATAAATCGAAATCGAAAAAATCGAAACCTTATTGAAACGATAACGATAAGCATATGTACAAAATGCTATGCCTTGATAGCAACAAAGCCAACTAGCAGAGCCGATTCGGGGATCGGTGGGATGCCGTAGCTTTAAGAGATAGGGGCGGAGGCAATCGGAAAGGCTTTTTAGGAACGAGGCCCCCTCCCTCCTATGTTGTAAAAGGGAAGTGCAGATCTTTATCTTTCTGCGACACTCTTCCAACTTGATGCCGCCCCTGATAAATCGATAATCGATAAGTAATTATCGATAAGAATCAAAATCGAATCGATAAATCGAATTCACACCCCTATATACACATGCTAATGTACAATTCGACATTGACATGCATGGACGTGTTAATTTGCAACAAGTAAGACACATAAAAAATTTCGAAAAAGAAGTGTAAGATATGTTTTCCAAAATGAAACATAGTGCTTTAATATCATATATGCACGTAGCAATAGAAAGCGCATAGCTAATTACTAATGCGTAATTCAAGAGTTCTCTTCATTAGTGTTCGGCGCTAATTTAGGAAGTTGTGTCCATTAAAAGAGAAGAATTATAACCGTTTTTGGACTCTTTTAAGGAATTGAATGCTCTACATTTTTTTGGAACGTGATTCTTGGTCCATATAATTTTTATCTTCCTGCTAAGAATATATTTATTTAGCTGCCTCTTTTGTAAAATACCTACTGGTGCTAGGTATTTGAAATTTTTTATTATTTATTGCCTACTTATGTTTTTTTCTCTTTATTTTGCTAAAACACAAAGATAGTCCAACTTTTTGAGTCTTCAATAATATTACAATATTCTAATTCCTTTAAGTTCAAAATTCAGAGAATCAAGCACCTTAACTCGATATAGAAATCATTATTAATATTAGTTTGTTGGATTGGATCGAAGGATTAAACTAAAAACGCCATAGACAGCTATTGAAATTTGCTTAAGCTTGAATTCAAAAATTGAGGTTTTCGAAATTGGAATTTATTTCGAGTGGGTGTTGTTGGAATAGATTGGGTACATCTTAAAGAGTGTGAATCTCAATTTTGCGACGATTTGGTGGAGATTTAGGTGTTTGAATTGAAATTTGAGCTAAATTTAAAGTACACAAGATGAACATGGACGAAGATCTATGTGCATCACACTATGTATCACATATGTATCAAATGTGTATCACATATATATCCATATATACCGGTTGTGAGATACGTGCGTGATGCATGTGTCGCAAAAGAATTTTTTAAACTCAATTTTAACTATGAATTTTGATACCAAACCAGTCCAACTCACCTCCAGTCTTGCTCAAATTTTGTATATTGCCTCAACTGTATGTTTTCACCGAAGTCCAGCCATATTCATTGAAGAAAAAAAAATCCATTTTCGCCTAATTTTAGTTATTATAGTTTATTATTGATAATGAATTTTAACTCCAAACTATTCACCTTCAAACTTCGTCAAATTTTGTATATTGTCTCATGTATGTGTTTTCAATGATTCGCAATAATACCCATTGAATTTTTTTTTGGCCTATATTTTTTAAATGTTGTATATCATTGGTAACCTAATGCTTCCCTCTTCCTCTTCTTGCCCTTCCTGAGCCGAGGGACTATTGGAAACAGCCTCTCTACCTGCATTAGGTAGGGGTAAGGTCTGCGTACAGATTACCCCTCCCCAATCCCCACATGTTGGGATAAAACTGGGTTTGTTGTTGTTTGTTTTGTTGTTTGGTAGCATGACTAAAACGCTAGTTATTGGAAAATAGTGTCTTTTTTTGGTACATTCCCGTAAGATGCCCAATGTTGGGCAAAGATCGTTTTTAGCCCACAGCCGAAATTATTTATATTCGGTAGCTTAGATATATAAAATTTGTATGTATATATATATATATATATATATATTCTCCCTAAGAAATTATCCAATTTCAATTAAGATTTTTTAAAACAAACCAACTAACAACCTCGTTAAGCACCAGTACAAAAAAAAAAAAAAGAAGAAGAAGAAACGACATATCTCCACAGCCATAAAAAACAATGTGGAAAAGATTAAATCAAAAGAATTAAAAAAAAAAAAAAAAACCTCAACTCAACCGCCCCCCTACCCCCCCCCCTAAAAAAAAAAAAAAAAAAAAAAAAAATAGAAGAGAAACAGAACGATTTCTCGATATCCAGTAGTACCCGTTTTGAGGCCGACTAACTGCTTTCATTAGTTATCGACCATTGCATTGAACTGCTCCAAGAGTGATTCTTGCCTTTGTAATCTCATTTCTTCATAAAACCTTTGAATAAACTTCTCAGCTCTCTCATCAATGAAATCATCTCCCTCACTAAATTCTGAAAATTCTCTAGCTACTACTGCATCTTCCATTGAAGCTAATCCTTCCAACTCCAACACTGGGTACCTCATTTTTTCTTCTCCTTGACCATTCATCAACCCCAAACATTTCGAAATGTAAAAAACAGAGCAGAAATCTCTGTAGCTTCTCTGTTTTTTAAGTGACTTTTTCCTATGGTACTGAAGCAAAGGTGTGTTTGAAGGAGAAAATTGGTATTCTTGAACATACCCATAATTGTAATGCTTGAGTAGGCTAAATTTCTTCATTTTTCTTGCTCTTTTCAATGAAACTAGCCTTGGAATAATGGGGTTCTTCATTTTTGCTAAGAAAATTGAAGTGTTTAATAAACTGGAAAGTTTTTGGAAAATAGGCGACCTTTTCTTGGGCATTTTTGACCCTATTTTTTTGAAAACTGAAAATGTAAGAGCAGAGCTGAAAGTTCACTCTATAACAAGTGACTTTCTGAGTTTGAGGAATGTTTTACTTTGGACTTTAATTGTAGGGTTTCTTGGGTATTGTGTTGAGGCATTTTATTGGTTTAAAAAGGGTGTTTTTTTTTTTTTTTTATCAAGAATCTGAAAATGGGGAAAGCTAGGCTGGAAAAAGATTTGTGGTCGGTGTTAATTTGGATTTTTTTATTATATGAAGTAGCCGTTAAAGCGCGGCTTCTATGTGATTTTCAAATCTGGAGCAGAGAAAAAAATGTACTATATAAAATTGAAAGAAATTTCGATTCCTTTGCTCTGGTATATTATAACGTGGTCATGTTAAATGAAACAGGACAATAAGTACAGCTGCGTTTACCTTCGAATCCAAGTTTTGTATTGCTTCATATCCCTTCCAGATCCAAATGGAATGGCAGTTCAATTGTTTTTTTCCAGGATGGTATTTTTTTCAGAAATATTATTACTCTCTTATATCCGAAACTTTTCTAATGTTTTTTTGGACAAAAAATACGTTTTTACTACTAAAAAAAAAGTTACTTAAATACATAATTCGCAGTACTATACTGCGAATTAGTTAAAAGAAATAGTGATTCGCAGTATTGTACTGCGTATTATTAAAAAATTTTTTTTTAGCTAATTCGCAGTGTTGTACTGCGAATTACTAATTTGGCCCCGCCAATAATTAACTGACATAACAATAATTCAAACACATAAAACGTATTATTGTACTGCGAATTCCTTAAAAAAATTCTGCACCCCAGGCTCGGACTTGCCTTATTTAAAGGCGTTTCAGTTTTATGAAAATTCATTCAATACAAACTTTTAACTTCCGTTCATACTTCTCTCTTCTTCTTATCAATTATTTTTGTACAATGTCTGAAGTGCCAAAAATAAGGGTTCCATTATATTGGGGGGGGAGGGGGGTTGAGGTTGTGCTGGAGAATAACTCTGTGAGGTATAGCTCACCTCCACAGTGTCATGTTAAATTGCCGCTTACTATGGAGTATGATAAATTGGTTTCGTTGTTATGTAAAAAAATGAGTGTGAGGAAGCGTTCGGTTAACCTTAAAGTAACCGGTAGGTTTCCGTATTCAGTGACTCCAAAGGGGTTTGCTTATTATTCTGAGTTTAACATCGAGGATGATGAAACTCTTAGAGATTTTTTGCGGATTTCGGATGAATACAGGGAATTTATTGTAATAAAATTATTGGAAATGTACGTCAAGGTGGAAGACGTTCCCAATAATGAGGGCGTGCATAGTAGGGATAACCCCCAGTCATCGGGTGGTTATTCTGGAGCAGTTTTTGCCGGACAGATTGCTGATGAAAGAGCTTGCCTTGATTTAAACTTGTCACCACCGGCGAATGAGCAGCCACATTATAATTTTTCGACTTTATATAATCCACAAGACGACGGGTAAACTTCAATTTTACTACGCTTTAGCGATGTTTATTTTATGTTTTAATTGGATTTGTATTAACACTTATATTTTTCATAGGGGGTATCGTCCGGATATGAATTTTACAAGTTATGACCCCGTCCCTAGTTTGAATATGCGTAGTTCTGGAGTATTGGAGCACGGTGGTCCATCCGGGAGTTATCACCAACAAGAAAATATCCATCATGAAACGTCAAGACAGTGCGACTTGTAAGTAAATTGATGTAGCTATATCAAATGTATTTATGTAGTTGGGTAACTTACCATTTTGTTCTTTTTGTGCAGTGAAAACGAGCTTCTTGATGTTCCTGACCTCACACAGTTGCCCATAGACGACGTATTGACTCGTGATTTGGCTGATGCGCAGAGTCAGGAAGATGATAGTGATTATGACAACAATGCGGATGAGTCTGGGGATGACACACCCTTCCATGATGAGGGTGATGATGAGGAGGAAGTGAATGTTGAACCTGAGGTGACGAGGGAGCATGTTCCTCCACCTCCCACTAGACAAAGAGTGTACGAGTCCCACGTGCCATTTCATGAGCGGAATATTCCCTACCTTGATAATTTGCCAAGTATGCCAAACGTGGATGCCCTCACAAGGGATGATGACGAAATTCGGTCAGCGATGTGGGATGAGTCTAGACCAGCTGTTCTGACAAAGGGCATGTATTTCCCCAATAAAGCTCGCCTAATTAGGGCTGTAAAAATCTACAGTATAAGAGAGTGCCGTGAGATGACGGTAAGTGAGTCAACTACGGAGGTATACAAGGCTGTATGCTATAGGTGGTTTATGGGTTGTCACTGGATGTTGCGTGCCAGCAAGAAGAAATCAGGTTTGTGGAAAGTGGGTAAATTTATTAGCGAGCACAGGTGTGAAATGGACACATTCAATGAGAATCACTTCAACTTGAATGTGGACTTGATTTCTCTTGTCTTGATTCCATATTTGGAAGTGTCCATTAGGTTCAAGATTAAAGAGTGTATTACAGCTGTCCACCAGGAGTATGGTTGTACAATAACCAAAAGAAAGGCATATCTCGGTCGCAAACGTGCCTTTGAACTTATTTATGGCGACTGGGATAAGTCTTTTTCAAATCTGCGCAGGTACATGGCTGCACTGCAACATTTTAACCCCAACACTGTTGTTGAATGGAGGCGTGAGCGGAGTCCGGACAGACCCGAATATATTTTCAACTATGTGTTCTGGTCATTTAAAGTAGCAATTGATGGTTTTGTGCATTGTCGTCCTGTAATTTCCATAGACGGTACTCATGTCTATGGAAAGTATGATATTAAGCTTTTGATTGCAGTTGCAGTTGATGCCAACGGACAAATATTTCCACTAGCTTTTGCCATATGTGCCAACGAAAGCGAAGAGATGTGGACGCTTTTTTTGAACCACTTGAAGCAGCACGTTGTCAAACAGCGTTCAGGTATTTGTCTAATATCTGATCGGCATGGTGGTATTTTAAGTTCTGTATGTCACTTGCCTGAATGGCAGGAACCATATGCATACCACCGTTACTGTGTGAGGCACCTGAAGGCCAATTTCCAGAAGAAATTTCCTGACAAGGCCTTGCATGACTTAATGTGGATGGCTGCAACTGAGCACCAGTAGTGCAAATTCACGAGGCACATGGAAGCGATCCGGCAGATAGATCCACGAGCCTATACTTGGTTGATGCGACATGAGCTTCACATGTGGACATTGCATGCTGATGGCGGCAGACGATGGGGAGCCCTCACTACAAACGTGTCGGAGTCATTCGACGGTTTGTTGAAGTCTGCCCGTGGACTGCCTGTCACTGCCATGGTCCGCATGACATTCAAACAGAGTGCAGAGAGGTTTGTTGAAAGGCATGCAGCTGCATCGGCATTGATGGACAGGGGTGTTCAATTTATGCCAATACCCATGAGAAGATTTGAAAGGTCCAGCAGGCGAGCACAGTGACATTCATTTCTTCAGTACGATCATGAACGGGGTGTTTTTGAAGTTAAGACCGCTATCCGCGGACACCGTGGGAATAATCTACAGAGGGTGAATGAAAATAGAAGGTTATGTTCATGTGGGAAATGGACCATCTACCACATGCCGTGCGCACATGCGTTGAAGTGCTTTCAACAAGTTGGATATGGGGAAAAAACTATATTGATAGGCAATACAGTGTTGCTGCATACGTAGGCACGTATAGTGGGAAGTTGCAGCCATTAGGTGCCGAGCATTATTGGCCGCCGGAACCTTTTAAGATGGTATGTAACAAGGACTATTTGCGCAAGCTGCAAGTGCAAAAGAGAACGCGTATACGGAACCAAATGGATGTTGGTGACACCGTTTATGCGCGTAAATGTGGCATATGCTCGCAAACAGGACACGACCGTCGTAAATGTCCTTCAGGTGGTGTGCGTGGCGGTGGTAATCCGGCTCCTGGTGAAAGTTCGTCGAATGTACCCAACTATCAAGGATACCCCTAGTCTTTTGTTTTGGTATTCTTTTTTGTAATACGTGTTTGTACTTGTGTATGTTGTAATATATATCAAATAAAATTATGTTCGACAATCTGGAATGAGTGAAGAAAAAACTGTTTAATTGCAGGAAAATGTAATATGTAAAGCATGGTAGATGGTCCATTTCCCATCTTAAACTTAAACATAACTTCCACTTCAATTATAATAAAATTTAGTACAACAAACAAGGAAAAAATTACTACAGTACAAACACAAATGTAGCAGGCCAACATAATAAAAATACATGAAATATGAAAAATACACTAAACACATACATGCCAATGTTCAGTCTCGGTTGCCATTTACTCTCCGCTCCAACCACTTAAATCGTTCTTCCAGTTGTTCTTTTTCTTCTTCTACCTCTTTCAGTTTCGCCTTCACCTCCGCAAGTTCCCGTTTATATTTTTTTTACGTTCCTTTTGTGCTTCACAATTCCATTGTGCTTTCTATTTTTCTTCTCCCACCTCCTTCAGTTTCGCCCTCATTTCTGCAATAATTCTATCGCTTTCGCTTTGTGTTTCCTGTTGGCGTAAACACATATTATGAAGAAACTGTAGTTTTTCTTTGTAGTATTCCTGATAACATGGTTCATCAACCCATTCCTCAAACTCACAAATAGGTTCGCTGGGAACCTTGTAAAACCGGTTCATACAGTGCCAGTAGCGGCGTCCAGCTTCACCACCGTCCCAACAACCTTGCATCATGCATAATTTTCCACAGTAGCACTTTGGTGGACGAAGAGGTTGAGCCATATAATGAAATATTTGCTTTTAGTAAAAAAACCTTACTTTTAATGAAATATCTGCTTTAAGTAAAATTTGAGCATACAAAATAACTACAATGAGCCCGTTATTTATAGGCGAGACAAAATAATTAATTCGCAGTATAGTGTCACACCTCCTTTTTACCTACACCCACAAGGGTGTAATAAAGGGAGTTATTTCCAACTTGAAGTGACAATCGAAACGGAATTATTATTAAAGATTCAGAGTCGCCACTTGGGAGATTTATGGTGTTCCAAGTCACCGGTTGAATCCCGAATCAAGGAAAATATTGACTCTGTATAACAGTCCGCGAAGCAGAAATTCGAGTAAGGAATTCTGTTAACCCGGGAGAAGGTGTTAGGCATTCCCGGGTTCCGTGGTTCTAGCACGATCGCTCAACTGTCATATTTGGCTAGATATCTGATTTTTAAAACATATTTTGACTTACGTGCTTTTTAACTTTAATTCGCTTTATTATTATTTTAGGAGAATTGCAACGTCGTGAGAACATGTCTCGAACTGCGTCACATAAATGCACCCGCGATTTTTGACACATTTCGACTTCGTTGGGATTTGGATTTCGGTCACATAAATGTGCACCCGTATTTAGGAAGGTAAAATTATTTAAAAGACGTGCCTAAAGTAGCTAACGTGTTATTATCTTTGGGGAAAGCCGTGAAATTCGCTAAACGGCTCATCCCGAAGTCTAAGTATTTTTAGTATAAGCATTTAAAGAGGGCCCCGCAATCATGTATTTTGTTTAGCGAGGCTCATCTCTTTTTATTAATTAAAAGGCAATCCTAAAGCAACTATGGTTTTTATTTTTATTTGTCTCTAATAATAAAAGAAATAGCCCTAGTTAATTAACATGCTCATACATCATTATTTAAAGTGTTAAAGGAAATCAGGCCCTCAATTCATTGGGCCTCCAGACCTTGGACCTCAAGGCTGACTCAGCCCAGCTCATGAAGAGCAGCCCAATAAGAGGTCCAAATTTTTGATTGCAGAGGGCCAGGTGGCCTGGGCCTGCGATAAGCCCGATGGCGGATGCCAGTTTCACTTTTGGGCTGGTTAACATCCTAACGGGCTGTTACATATATGTATTTAAATCAAAGACCAAATCAACCAAATGTTGGGCTAATCTAAGAAATAATTGACTCTGGAATTGCTTTTGTTAATATTGATTCGAGGCCAGCTAGCAATATTGTTCCAATTTAATCCTTAGATTCATATGACACCATATTTGACTTTCCTTTAATTGCTTCTAACAATCAGATGTCCAATTATTGATTACAAAAGGGAAAAATACGATTTCAAGGGCACTTCCACGTACATAACCTTTCCAATCCAAACTAACACAATGGATGGACTTGTATTATATTAAAACTCCAAATGAAATTCAACACAGCCCTAGATAATCTATCTAATACCAAAAATCAATTAACAATCTACTAACAGTCCATTGACAGTCCATATTCTCATTAATACATCTGAAATTATGGTTCAAATAAATCAATCACGCGAGAATTCTAAAAAAAAAGCAATAACAGTAAAGTTCAGGTGCAAGCATGTATCCCTTTATCATTTATACTTCAGACTTGTGGTTTATAGTGAAGGCAATCTTCAGCATCATTTGAGCATGAGAAAATACCTGGATTACATGAAATAAAGGAGAAGAGGAAGGTCAGCAGCAATATTCAACAGCTAATCTCAACAGGCCCCAATTTTACACCCAGAAACACACTCAAACATAGCCCGGAATAAATTGTAAGGCAACAGCAACAGCAGATTTCCACAACAGACTCGATTGACCAGTTTCAACTCAAAAATAAAACCAAATAGCTCAAATTCTCCCAACAACTCATTCAAATTGGAATCCAGAACACTCTGAAACTTCAGTGATTGTAGTTGTGCCAAAATGTGACAATCAGTGATTAAAATTCAAAAATCAGCCTAGAGAAATCGATGTACAGTACTTGTTTTTGATTTTTTGTTGTTTTTCTGAATATTTGAGAAGCCTAAGATCTAAAGGAGTTTGATATTTGAATTTCAGATCTAGGAAGCTTGGAGAATATTTTTGGGGGGGGTTTTTGGGGCTCCCCAAACTTGTGATTCAAGGCAAGGCACATGCCATTTTATAGGCATAAGGGAGGGCAGCCCCGAAATCCTCTATTTACAATGCAGTCCCTTATTTATTTTCAGATTAGTCCCTTATTTTCTAACTTGTTACCCAAGCTACTATCCTAAGTTTCCTAGAATCTAACTTGAGCCCTATTCTAGAAGATTCTAAGGAGTTCTATTATAATCTACAGCATTCCATCCTGTTATTAAAGCCTAAAATACCCCTGAAACCCCTGAAATTACCATCCTAGTCCCAAATGACTTCAGTACTCTTTCTACCCTAATTGAATCTATCCGCTATGGCCAAATTCATCTAATTAACAACTAATTGAACTGAGCATTACACTAAAGTATTATTAACAACAACCATTGATTAACCTAACTGAACCAAGGTGAATTGATTACAACCCATCAACAATAACCAAAAGAAGTACTAAAACATATTAAACTGAAACAAACAATTCACACAAGATTGATTAAAACAGATCAAAAGAAAATAGGCTAATAAGAAAACTATTGGATTCTCAAATCAACAACGACTGTTAACTACACTAAGCAGAGGCAGAAATGCTAATCACTATGTTAAACTACACTAATCCAACTAAACGACTGAACAGGCAGCAAATTAAAACCTAAAATCTGTATTGATCCAAATAGCCCTAAACGAACACAGATCAAACTTCACGAAAATAATTTCAGAGCAAATTTAAGATCCTAGCTTAACATAATGCAAGACGAAGAAGAAGGAAATGGACAGAACATGAAGAACTTACCAATTCGACCTCGAACCCGGACCTTTGAACTCGGATTTGATACCCACTCAATTGACTTCCGATACAGCTTCTAGATAATATTATGTGCTCATTTTTGACAAAACAAACGCGTAACATTATCTGGAACCATATGAGAGAAGATGTGGTTGAAACCCTAGATCCAAGACATGAAGGTTTGAAGGCGGATTTGAAGGATTTTGGATTGGAATTTGGGTAAAGGAGGTCAGGGAGATTGTATGATATTAATTTGGGCGAGTTTGGACGAGTTAGGGTTTTCACCGGATTTGTGATCTAAAATTCGAGAGGCTGGGTTGGGATTTGAGCGAAACTAGTGGTAGATATGGGAAGAGGAGGAAGAGAAGAGCCTGGGGTGTGTTTTTGGGGTAATTTGGAGCACCGCCGCTGGCGGCGGCGATTTCCGGCCGGCGGCGTTAGGGCGGAGGGCGGCGGAGATGTGGTGGTATGGCGGTGTTACAGGGGAGAGGGTGAGGATACGAGGAAGATGGTATATGTTTTTTAGGGTTTGGGATTTTCCAGACAATTTTATTAAAAACTAGCATCCAACGTGGGCCGTTGGATGGGGAGTGATGGACGGCCAGGATTGTGACCACGAAACGACGTCGTTTTAGTGGTGCAAGGGGCAGGCCGGGTTTGGGGGATTGGGCTATGGACTGGGGTGGGTTTTAATTGGTTTGGGCTTGTATTATTTGGGATTGGCCCAAAAATTGGGGGTCTCCTATTAAAGACTTTCTTTCTTTTATTTTTCTACTTGCTTTTCTCTTCTTTTTTTTTCGAATTATTCCCAATTTTCTAATTTCTTTCAATTAAAATCTAAACTTACATCTTAGAACCTAAAAACCTTGTCAAAAACTAATTAAACCTAAATATCACCATTAACTAAAGGACAACTACTTGAGAAAGAATAAACTATTTATGATTTTTCCTTTTTATAAAGCAATTGATTTTCCAATTAATCTTAAAATGCAAAGTTAAATCCCAAATGCAAAATGCAAGATATTTTCATTTGCACAAACAAAAGCAAACAATTACCACAAAATATCACAAAATCCACAAAATTGTAAGAATAATGAAAGAAATTATTTTATTTGAATTTCTGGGAGTAATTCATATAGGGCAAAAATTACGTGCTCACAGCTGCCTCTCTTTGCCCGAAAACACGAAGAGTTTTCGTGCAAAGATAAGTGAGCAGAAACGAGCGATTTTTGCCCGTTTGAATATTCCGTGTGAAGCATTTTTTGAAAGAGTTGACCGCCCTGCTTCTGAGGTTGCCTACATATCCTTGGCTAAAAAGGAATCAGGTCAGTGTAGTTCGGGAAGGTTTGGTAGCTGGGACTACCAGGAGCTGTGATTTTACTGTTGTTGCTGCTGCTACTGCTTGCTGACCTCCTTATTACACCGTATTAAAATAAAAAGAAGCTAGCCTAAGCTATGATCTATGAATTACAAAAAGGGTCCTATCTATGTCTTCTAACTTGCTCTTTGTGTTGCCTTGAACTTGTATTCTTCCACTGGAATTCTTTTGTTGCTACCTTGAATTGCGTTCTGCAGTGTTCTCCCTTTCCCCAAGTGATGCTTTGACCACTAAAACTTGAAATGTAGTCCTCTGTTCTCCAGGCGGGCTCCTGACTTCTGAAACTTGAAATGTATGCCTCTGTTCTCCAGGCGGGCTCCTCTGTTCTCCAGGCGGGCTCCTGACTGCCGAACTTGAAAAGTATACCCTTGTTCTCCAGGTGGGCTCCTGACTGCAACAAAATAAACAAACAAAGAAAATTTTCTGCCCCAGTTACGGCATGTTATCAAATATTAAAAGCTAAAATGAGAATTGTACTTTCCTTGTTCTCCAGGTGGGTTCCTGACTGCTGAAATTTGAAATATATGTCTCTATTCTCCAGGCGGGCTCCTGATTGCTGAAGCTTGAAAAGTATGCCTCTATTCTCCAGGCGGGCTCCTGACTGCTGAAACTTGACATGTATGCCTCTGTTCTCTAGGCGGGCTCCTGACTTCTGAAACTTGAAATGTATGCCTCTGTTCTCCAGGCGGGCTCCTGACTTCTGAAACTTGAAAAGTATTCCCTTATTCTCGAGGTGGGCTCCTGACTGCAACAAAATAAACAAAGAAAATTTTCTGCCCCAGTTTGGTGGCTGGGCACGGCATGTTATCAAATATTAAAAATTAAAAGCTAAAATTTGAATTGTACTTCCCTTGTTCTCCAGGTGGGCGCCTGATTGCTGACGCTGGAAAAGTATTCCCTTGTTCTCCAGGTGGGCTCCTGACTGCAACAAATAAAGAAAACAAAGAACATTTCCTGCCCCAGTTTGGTGGTGAGTGTTAAATTGAATTATTCTACCAAGAATGTGAAATCTAAGTCCTATCCAGGAAGGTCCTGATAACTCCTAACAATTACGAACCTAAGCTATATCTTCTAAAGGTATTACTCCCACTACATTTGTTGTCTAAAAAGTCTTAAACTACTCCCCATTATCCAGGTGGGTCCTGACAACTTCTAGTTAAAAGATAGTTTTAACCTAAGTTATATCTACTGAAGGTACGACTCCCGCTATATCTTGTTATCTGAAACGAACTTTAAAGCTACATCCATTATCCAGGAGGGTCCTGAAAAAACTCCTAATTGAATCCTATCTTAAACGTGCAAACTTGAAACCAACGTATATTCCTATTTATGCTAAATTATGCTACTCATGATTGTTTTGAAATTTAAACTAAGTCCCATTTTCCAGGAGGGTCCTGAGAATTTCCCGTCATACCTGTTTTGGGTGCTTGCTTTTCCCTTAAGGAGGGTTTCTCCGAAAACAATGAAAACTTTCTGCCCCTGTTTCAATCAAAGAAAAATTTTGTCAGTTTTAAAAATGTGGTGGTTGGTTTGTGGCCTTGAACTTTGAGGGTGATTGTTCCTTTTCTTCCCATGATCGCTGATTCCATTTGAAGACCTTGCTTGTTTGGTGACTAACCACTTTCCTCTGTCATCTTTACCATTAAAAATACCTCTTCTCCATTCAGACCCAACACCCTCTATCTGTTACATTGCTCATGAACTGGAATCTACCCAACCTTTGTGTCTCGCATGAATCCCAAAGCACGTCCATTACCCCCCACTCTGTGTATACGTTGTTCTTTCTTGACTTAACCACTGGCTTCGGCCTTGAGGTCTATTGCTCCTTCATTTGGATTTCCATTCGACGACCTTGCTCATTCCTTGACTGACCACTTCCTTTGTAAGCCTTGACCCGGAAAACACCTCTTCTCATTCAGGCCCAATACCCTTTATCTGTTGCACCGCTCGTACCGACATTTACCAAACCTTTGTGTTTCACATGGACTCCCAAGCATATTAATTGTTACCAACTCAGCGCGTATGTTGTTCTTTCCTGATTTGAATCAATGGCCTTGGCCTCGAGATCTATTGCTCCTTCACTTGCCATACTCCAACAATAACTTTGATTTCTGCTTGGAATGCCTCGCTTGTCACTGGTTTACCACCCTTTTTGTCAATCTTTCATAGAAAATACCTTTGATCCGTTCACCTTAGCCCTCATTCTGTTGCATCGTCCATGAATTGATACATACCAAGCCTTCGTATTTTACACGAATCCCAAAGCATGTTGACTGTTACCAGCTCAGTGCGTTTGTTGTTCATTCCTGACTTAACGCTTTGATGTGTTCACCAGATCCCGTTTTGTTCAATTGGAAAGCTTGGTGGCAAATTTTGAAGTCATTTCTCACTTGTTTTGACCACACAGACTCAAGAGGAGGAAGTAAATGAAACAAAAGGAACAGAGTGAAGGACAAAGGAAAGAGATGATTCCTAACAAGAAAACTACGAAGTAGAAACCTATCGGTGTGGATACCAACTCTAATGACCATGACATGCACCTGTAGATATCTTGTCAAGCAAAATCTGATGTTCAGCTCTTGGTGTACCTTTTCACCATGAAACTGGGCTTCAATGCTCCGCTTATCCAATCTGACTCACAATCCTTATTCGACTTGTAGTGCCCGAAGGGTTTTCACCATCAAGCCTCTCTCATTTCGTTCTTTCTCTCAACTTACAGTCGCCTCAAGGTGCCCGTGAAGGTTTTCACCAATAAGACTCTCTCATTTTTATTATTTTTCTCAACTCACTTTGCCTTATGGTGCCCGTGAGGGTTTTCACCAATAAGACTCTCTCATTTTCCTTATTTTTCTGCTTGTACCGGAGTGTTGCCCCTGACATGAATCACTCCTGCTTGCTCGTCTTGGCACTTCTTGAAGACTGATCGGAAGGTCTTTCTTTGGACCGTAATGTGGGCTTTGGGATAGGGTGAGAAAGAAAGGGTATCAAAGGCTCAAAACAATTCAACATGGGGTCAAATTACAACTTTCAGAATCAGATTTCTTACAACAACCACAACTTCTGCCCCAGTTTCTTTCTTGGGGACTTTTGGACTTTTATTTCGGTGTGACTGAACCTCAGAGAGAGGCTGCCTACGTACCCTTTCGGGATCAAGTCAAACGTAGTTCAGGCCATAGAATTACTTCGTTGTTGCAGTTTTTCCTTTTCTCCCACTTTTCTTTTCTTTCTTTTTCTTTTCTCTTCTTTTCTTTTCTTTTCTCTTCTTTTCTTTTCTTTTTTTCCTTTCCCTTTCTTTTTCCTTTTCATTTCTTTTCTCTTCTTTTTTCGTTTCTTTTCTTTTTCTTTTCTTTTTCCTTTTCACTGTTTTTCTCTTGTTTCTCCACTTTCTTTCCCCGCTCGGGCTTACAAGTTTTATTATTGATTCCGAAAGAGGGGTATGCAAGAAAATAACCGAAGCTAAAGGGGTAACAAAGGATAAAGTGTTTGGATATCAGAACAAAATGCCTTCGTCATTCCAATCTCCAAAACATGCCAAGTACAAACTACACAATTAAACAAACATGGGGAAAACATACGTAACATCTTTTGATTGCACCAGAATTACTAACCATATCCACACATTTGCCTTCTACATTTGTCAATTACCCCGCACCATTGGACAACAATCTTGGTACCATGAACGACCCCTGTAGACTTGGGGCAAACTTGCCTTGGGTTTCAAGCCGATGTAGCATGATGCATTTCCCCAGTATTTCTTTATGTTCCATCTGACCCAGTTTCACACAATTTGGGCTCGAAGAGATTTCAAAATCCCTCGACTGTCCTTACATCTTCAACATTGTCTTATTGCTTCTTTACTAAACTGACTTTTAAAACCAGGCTGAAAATTATGCGTGTGTGTCATGTCACCAGAACCAGCATGAAAAGAATTGCAAAAGGAAAAAGGAACTAGATAAAATGACTAGAAATCGGGGGAAACAGAGAATTGCATTAGACTGACGGTGAAAGGGTTTAAACAACGAAACAAACAAACTAGACTAGAGTTACAACCCTTGAACCAACCTAAACAGCACTACACAAACTACTATGACGAGACAAACAAGACAAAGTGAAAGGATAGAAGGGTTTGAGTCACAAGACAATATCCGGATTACAACCCTGAAATAACCCGGACAACAGAAATGACAACAAAATAAACCACCAAAACTCCAAGAGATGGAGCGTCTTTCCAATTACCAAGCATGACGTCTTAGCCACTGAATTTCACACCAAGATTGCTGGAATTTTCACAAGTCTTCATCACGGATCTCTCTCGCTGGCTAGCTCACCGAACTAGAGTGGACATTTGGATGGGTTTGGCCTGTCACATTAAATCCATATATAGCCCCAGCAAAGGGGCCGCCATTCCTTTAATGGAGTGCCTTTAAGAGCGACCAGCCCATATGGCCCCGTACGGGTTTTCTTAAGGGCAACTCGGGAGCGGTTCCAGACACTAAGTGCGCAACAGACGGCCGACTTAGTGCTCAGGTGGTTTGGAAATTTAGCGCCTGGGACGGGCAGCAGCTCCAGGCAGGCAAGAGGTCCGCCAGATCTGGGAGATGAATGCCAATACTTAAAAGCCGATACTGCGTACAGGTCGGGCCCCAAAGGCGAAGTGTCGCCAGGATACCTTGCTTGGTATATGGAGAGAATATGAGCATGAAAGGGCCAGCTAAAAGGATCGCACATCCGGGAGGTTTGCCGAACATTGCAAGAATTAGTGGGCTTGGTTGAGCTAAAGAAAATGAATATAGCCCCGCATAGGGAGCATTGGAAAAACAGGTCCAAGACCTCCAGTTGAAACAGCGTTTGCAAAGCGCCGCGGAGCTGAACGAGGGTGAGAGAAAAAAAATTGGCCAAAAGGAGAATGAAGCTTACGAGCCCAATCCAAAAAAGATAAAGTTAGCGGCCGAAAATTCCCGTCAGGGAGTGGCCAAAGATAAAAGCTTATAGAAAAATCTAAGGCAAAAAGTGAATGGACTACAGTTTTGAAATCAACAAAGCGAAAAGACATTAGCTGGTTTCGGAAACCAATAAGCTAAAAACCGCGGAAGAAGGGCCCGCATGGTTAAGCAGTTGAAAGAAGGAATACAATAATTGAGGTCACAGGATTAAAAGAAAAAAGGTCATGCACAGAGAACAGAATGATCCAAACAGGGCAAAAGGAATTCAAGTTTGAAAGAAAGCATTGTTACTGGCACTAGCACAGTTAGAAATGGACTTGCAACAACCCGGGGAACAAAACCAGGCAGAACCGAAGCAAACTTGGAAGCATAAGAGACCCAACGGATAAGGGCAGGCTGCTTCCAAGGAAAAAGGCAGAAATCAGAGAAGAGAATTCTTAACCGTTGCTCATTCTATTACAGGAATTGCCAAATGTGCAGAACATAACCCAATACTTACCTTCTTTTGCATCAGTTGATAATATTTTGCTGAAGGTTTAGATGAAATGAGTGACCTAGAAGACTTCAAGGGGAAACTTGCAATATAGGCCGCCGGCGAGAAACCGAACGATGGTCCCGCGGGCACCAGGAGCTTTAATGTTAACTCAATATTGTTCTTTTGAGTTTAATATTTTCCTTTAATACTACTAGAGGTATTTGCATTTGAGTCTGTATTTTCCGTTCTTACTGGAGAGTACCTGTTATTTCCTATTTAGATCAGTCAGTTCATTGAGTCTGGTATTTTTCGTTTTGGCTAGGAAAGGGGGATGGTGGAGTCTGTAGTTCTTTTTCTGCATTAGAGTCTATTAGTTGTTTTCAGTCCTTATTGCTTATCAATAAAATTGAAATTCCACAAAAAATATTTTGCTTCTACTTACATTTATTTTCTGCAAGAACACGCTTGGTCTGATTCACGCGGGGTCGTGATATGTAGGCAATCTCCATAGGATTCGACCGTAACTAAATTTGAAAAGGGTGATAAAAACTAAGGAAAAGGAAACGAAAAACAAAAGAGGGAAACGAAAAATAAAAAAGAAAATAGGAAACCAAATAAAAGCAAACCAAGAGAAAATAAAAAAGGGAGCAAAGGAAAGAAAGAGCGGAAAAACATTTGAGGGAAAGGAGCGAATCCGGGAACAAGGAAAAACCAGGCAAAAGAAAAAAAAAGAGGGAAAAATAAGAGAGAAAAACAAAAAGAAAAGAGGGAAAAAGCAGGAAACAAACAATGGAAAACACGAGGAGGATAAAGGAAAAGGCTTGAGTAAACAAAGCCGGGATGACGCATGCATCCAAGCAAAAAGCCATAAATAGGAACTGTTAACTGGCCTAGGTGCATTCATTCTCCAATGTGCGCGGTACCATGTTGTTAAATGCCCTAATGCTAACGTTGATGGTTTTCATTTTGTTTCATGTCAATTCCAGGAAAGGGGGTTGTTTGTGGGTTTTGCCACGCTGGGCGAAACTCTTTCTTACAACACAAGGAACAAAAGGCAATTGGGCAAAACAACAAAGAGAACGAGTTGGTTGATTACTGTTGGCTCGACAACAGTTGGTTGAACAGGATAATGGGTTAGTTGAAGAAGTGCGGATGCTGAGACAACACATGACAAACATGTATCAGATCCTGGATGACTGGAAAGGGCGCCACCCCCGCCACCATCAATTGTTTTCCCGGACCCTACCCTTACCCCAACTCTCAAACACAATACCAGATGATCCTCCATTATTCTTCCAGGATACCCCGCTTATCACACTCGTCCCAACCACACTAGTAAGCTCCATCACGATCCTCCAGTTACTTGCTCCCCAATATGTCCTCCTGTCATATCCATTCCCCAAATAATGAACACCCATTCAAAGCTCGTAATGCCCAATTTCACCCTCCAGAGGTTGCCCACAGGGTCCTTGGTTCATACAAGAAGGGCTCCCGGGATGAGCTCCATGCTTAAGAAATGAAAAGGTTACGGAGAGGGAGGGATGAGATGGGGACGCCCCAGGAAGCTGAAAAGCATAGAAACTGTCCTTAAGGGACAAGCGAAGAGTGGGAGGCCAACCGGTACCATGACTTGCAAAGAACTAGACTCCCGTGGCCACATGGATGCCCGCCTTGCCCGCAGGATTAAAAAGTACCAAAATTTTTAACTTGTATGGATGGGCGTGGAGATCGGTAGCTCACCTGAGGTCTATTGTCAACGAAATGAGGATTGTTGGAGAGAAAGATGACGTGATGATGGGCATATTTCAGGAAAGGCCTAACTGGGCAGCTTTTGGACTGGCATGGTCGTCAAAAAATGTCGATGAGTGGCTTACATTGGGGACATGGCTCCAAGACTTTGTCTTTGGATACTTTCAATGCAAATCGAGTACCTCAGACCGCTCCTCGCTATCTAAAGAAGAAAAGAGGGCCGGAGGAAAGGCTTTAAATGAGTTGGGCTCAGATGGAGGGGAGCAAGCTGCTCGAAAGTCAAGTCCCCCGATCAGCGGAAGAAGGAAATGGTTTAAGGCTTTTTCTACAGGCCCAGGGACCCCACCTACTACAGTCATTGATCCCGGCCCTGGGAAAGGCCTTTCAATGATGTGTTTAAATGGCGGGAGCTAGTGGAAGAAGGTAATCAAAGTCAGGTAAAATCGTGAGTTTTCGGAAGGCCATTTCAGAACGTACCAGTAAGCTTGGTGGAAGAAAGAGGAAACAGAAAAGACGATCCGACAGGTTTTCTGATCAACACTTCCAGCCTTCGACATCGTCCCCGTTGGTTATACTTATGCTTTAGATGACCTTCCCCGATGTACTTTCTCTCCACAAGAAATTCCAAAGTCGTACATCACATACCCAGCCTCAAAATAATTTGCCATCTTTTACCCCGCGAGTTCCCCAAAAACACCCCGGATCAGGTTTTCGGCCCAATTCCAGCATTTAAGAATGAGAGGTTACTAGAAGAAGAGAAGCCTTTCACTCCGTTGGGAGAATCATATGCCAGTCTGTCCGTTCAGCGGTTAAGGACACTGGACATCGGTGTATAAGCCGATTCAGATAAAAGTGCCCGAACCTCCTCCAAAGGAAGTTCGACCTTTCTCAACCAGTGCGCATACTGCTTAGGTGCCCTGGGCACGACATAGAGAATGTTGGATCTGAAGATTGCCAATTCAAAAGCTTATTGATTGCAGGTTGACATCGTCGTTGCAAAATCCAGATGCAACAAACACTGGCCAAGATCCAATTCTCCTGTGCACAATGAGACGCATATGGTGGGTATGATTTGATCGTGAGGAATGAGCCGGCAAAAAGACCCAGAAGCAATTGCTCAACAACGTGATTGAAGG